>NW_010310049.1:0-13527 GCF_000700745.2 Antrostomus carolinensis | reverse complement strand
TCCTGCTGCAAGAAATACAATTTGTTTCAGCTGCAGAAGCAGCTTCTATTCTAAGAAACACACACTTCCTGTTCTCCAGGGAGTCCATTAAACCTGTGGTCCTTATGGTGTGTCCAGAACATCACCAAGTGGAGATCATTTCTGTTGAAGAGAGGAAAAAACAAGTTTTAGTACTCTGCTACCCTCTCAGAAATCATACTGGCAATACCCAGGTGGGACTATGGGCTTCTGAAGCATAGAGGTAGCCCTACCCACAAATGTAGTCTTAGGCTTTTAGGGACATCCTGTATATTAGACTCTACCATGCATCAAGTGTCTGTTGAAAGAGCAGGAGTGCCATGAAAAGTGACTTGAAATCTTGTTGTGGTATTTGCATGTTTTCTTTGCTTCCCCTGGCTCCCTTTAAAACCACAGAATTAACAGGACTATCCAGAAGTGACCTGGATCAGTACTCTTGTAATAAAATCTGTATTACATCCATTTGAATACAATGATGTTTATCAAGTCAATAAACATTGGCCTGTATATTAACATTTTAAAGGATTAGCACCATAATTTATCAAAATATTTTTATAGAGGTGTCAAAACATTCTTAAGACTGCTACTCCCCAACAAGAAATATATTTATTTCCCCAGGGGGAAAAAGGGAAACAACTGAAAGACTACAAGACCTCCCACTCCTTATTTTTTAATATGACTGCACTCAAATCTTTTGTTCTTGTTTTTAATCTCGTGGAGTTTTTTCTGTCTCTTTTGCAGCCTGAATTAGATGGCATTTAAAGAAAGAAGAGAAATGTGTAATAGCATTTAAGTGTGGGGATCTTGGGATCTTGCTGACCATGGAAAAGATCTGCAGGGCAGATAATGAGAAGAGTAAAGGGGTTCTTCTGTCTGCTAGATACCTGCAGAAATTTGTGGCTATGAAGGGGTCAAAGCCAAGGAATTATTCATGCAGATAGATACACTATTTCCAGGCTCTTTCCCAAGTTCATGTTGTTCATCCTTTCCTTTTCTGCAGCTTCTTTTTGTCAAAACCATGCAAAGTAGGGTAGGTACTGCTTTTCAAGACCACCATGATGCTTGAGTGCACCAGCAGGCCCTAACTGTCTTGACTGACCTCAGTTTGGGACCTCCACTCCACGCACCTTCTGCTCTGTTTGAACTTGTGCTGTGTCTTTATGCCTTGCCTGACCTATACTGTATGTATATATTTATAGCCCTATCTCTTGCGTTGGATTTTGGACCTATCTTTTTGGCTTGTCTCTAGTCTTGTCTTCAGCCAGCCTCTTGCTGCTCTGGACCCCTTAGATACATGGTGGACTGGATTCATCACCTTCCTTTGTCTGGGACTGATGATGTGTCCTGTTATCAGCATCCTGCTCTGCTCAGATACATGGGACTCGCACCCTGCCTCTGCTGCAGCAACCTGTGGCTCACAGCTCATCCTCCCTTGTGCAGCAGCAGTGCTGTTGCTGCTCCTTGATATGGGAAACATTTGTTTTCCTTTTTTCAGAAATTCTAAGTAGGATCTTAGGTATTATGAAAAGGCACAACTCAAGTTCCATTCAATCAATATCTTGTTTAAATTGGTTATGAAAATTTAAATTGCCAGAACTGAAATGGAAGCTGATCTCAAGATGCTTAGCATCTAAGGGAGAGAGTGTATGTATGGGGAGAGTGAGATATATGTCATTCCAGAATTCTTGTGTTCTGATTGCATTAAACATGAGTGTATTAGTGAGGATTATTGCCAAATGGTGGGGGAAGAAAAGGAGAGATGAGAGAGAGGTGTTATATGCAACTTTTAGCGAGGATAAAACATAACTTGAATATGTCAGACTGAATTGGTTATATGAAAGACTTTAGAATTAAATTTGAAGAAGAAAGTCCTTTACCAATGGGATGGTGTGTCAGAAATGGAGAAAAAGCAACAAGAATTTCCCAAGAGCAAACAGTATTCAGTAACCTAACCTTTTCCTCTGATAAGATTTCTTTTTTTCTTTTTTTTTTTTCTTTTTTCTTTTTTTTTTTCTAAATAAAGGAGATGCAATAAATTTCCCTTATCTGGGCTTCAGTAAAGAATTTTAAAACAACAAACACAGTGCTGTGATATATTAGACAACATATTTCCACTAGAAAGAAAGTATTAATGCCATTGACCAAGGGTCTGGAAACCTGTCTGAATTGTGGTCTCTTCCCAACATAACCTGGCCATGGTACACATCTGAGATGCAAGACTTCACACTACTGAAGAGAATATCCCTGTTCCATGTTTGGCTTAGCAAAGCAGAGCTTAAGTGGACAGGTCATGACTTCTTGTAAAGGTGTTGGGAAGGAACAACCAAGAAGAGGAGAAATCTAAGCTAAAAGAGAGCATTGGAACAAATTCAGAGTCAATTTCAGAGAATGTAAGTACATTTGTAAAGCTGGATAACAGAAGAAAGTATCTAGATATTTGAACAATGAAGCTGTGTGATGATATTCAGTAGTAACAGAAGGATCAGAACTCAAATAAAAATAAATTTTAAGACAGAGCTTAATCGGTTTATAAAATAAAACTCCTGGACTGGTTCCTCAAAGGTCTGAGTACACTGACTGAAGAGATTCCTCCAAACCATGTTATGATTTTTTTCCAGCGGACTGAGAATGAATTGATTTTGACAGAGAACAAGACTATTTGGCAACTCTGACAACTGTCATTTCCACTTTATATTTGGATATGGTCTATTGTTTTCTACTGTGTGCTTCAGTTTCTCAGAGAACATTTCAGATTATTTAATCTTCCTCTGAATAATGAGAAATATTTAAGTTATACTGAATTAGCTGGTCCTGTACTGTTGGTTACTGGATAACTTACGGACACACAGATCTTTTTCCATTATTTAGTGGTGGTAAGACTATGTCCATTGTGATATACAGAATCATAGAAACATTTAGGTTGGAAAAGACCTTTAAGATCATTGAGTCTAACCTTTAACCGTCCACACCACAGTGGTGTGCCCAGGTGGCCAAGAAGGTCAATAGCATCCTGGCTTGTATCAGAAACAGAGTGGCCAGCAGGACTAGGGAGGTGATGGTCCCTCTGTACTTGGCACTAGTAAGGCTGCACCTCAAGTACTGTCTTTAGTTTTGAGCCCCTCACTACAAGAAAGACATTGAGGCACTGGGGGGTGTCCATAGAAGGGCAACGAAGCTGGTGAAGGGTCTGGACAACAAGTCTTAGGAGGAGCAGCTGAGAGAACTGGGGTTGTTTAACCTGGAGAAAAGGAGACTGAGGGAAACCTTATCACTCTATAACTACCTGAAAGGAGGTTGTAACAAGGTGGGGGTTGGTGTCTTCTCCCAGGCCACCAAGGATATGATGAGAGGTAATGGCCTCAAGTTATGCCAGGGGAGGTTCAGGTTGGATATGAGGAAAAATTTATTTACTGAAAGAGTGGTCAGACATTGGAACAGGCTGTCCAGGGAAGTGGTGGAGTCACCATCCCTGAAGGTGTTCAAGAAACATGCAGATGTAGCACTCAGGGATATGGTTTAGTGGGCACGGTGGTGATGAGTTGATGGTTGGACTGGATGATCTTACAGGTCTTTTCCAACCTTAATGATTCTGTGATTCTGTTAACCTAACACTGCCAACTCCACCACTAAACCATGTCCCTAACTGCCACATCTACGTGTCTTTTAAATACCTCCAGGGATGGTGACTCAACCACTCCCCTGGGCAGCCTGTTCCAATGTTGGATAACCATTTCAGTGAATAAATTTTTCCTAATATTCAGTCTAAATCTCCCTTGGTGCAACTTGAGGCCATTTCCTGTAGAAGGTCAACACCAAGCAAAATTATGTTCTCTGCTTCAAATAGATGGTTGTATCTATTTTCACAGATATTTATCTTAAAAATTCTTTCCTGCTTGCCAGCGTCATAGAAGATAACAATTTCTGGTGCCTTCTTGCACCATTTGAAGAATTAGAGTAGCAATATACAGCCAAGATAATGATTTAGTAAGAGTAAAATGCTAACTGGCCCAAATGTCTTCTTTAAATACAGAGACAAAGGAAAAAAATAAAAGTTATTATTTTCTGCTAAAGTGAACAGCATCTCTTCAAGTGTTCATAGAAGCTATGATGAAGTGTATTATAAACAAACCATGATAGGACAGTAAAAATTTTCCAAACTGTGAATGATCGGCTAAGTAGTTGCAGTTTTTTGTGTTCAAGGACCTGACAATTCTTTAAAAGCAAAGACAAAAATATTTTGTTTCTTATTTCCATGCAGTGAACCAATTAAGGTCCACAAGACTGAAATAATTTGTTTCATAGTCACACCAAGAATAAACAATAGTGTCTTGTGGTATACAGGGGTTTGACTGTTAAGTCTTGTGCTTGAGGAAGTTTTAGTTATCAATGGAACTTTCTGCTTTTAAACTACTGTAAAGAAACAAACTTAAAAAGACTTTTGAGATCTTTCCACTTCTATTTTTTTTCCCTATACTTGAACTCAGCCAACAAGCCAGTGATACAGAAGATATCACAGCAATATTACTGCTCACAGGAACATCTTTTTGTTGATAAGCAAATATAAAACCCCAGAGAGCTGCCAAGAATGGACCTATTAAATGTCCAATATTAACAAACTGAGATTTCTTTTGCTGAAGGGAAAGTAGAATCTTGTTTGTAATCTCTTAAACCTGTAAATATAACAAGAGAAAACTGAAGCACAGTAAAGTACCACATGAATTTCCATGAAAATGTGCATCATAGGTCCAAGACAACTTTTTTTTTTTTAGATGCTGAGGATCTTGCAGTTCTCCTAGAGCTGAGAAAATACAGCTTGAACTCCCAGGACAACTAAGAGTTAATGATATCTTCCAGGGAGAAGAGATATACTCAGGTCAGTGTCCTTTGGTATGTGTGAGGGAGTATCTGGGATGCAGAACAAGAGCATTAATGGCCACAGGATCTGCCTGGCAGAGGAGGAGCAGTGGGGTTGGGAGCTGGAGGAGTGGGAGGAAGGCAAATTAACATCCTGCCCTAAGCAGTGAAATGCCTTCGCATGGCTCTGCCATCTCTAAACTGAGGAATAGTAACTCCTCTGTGAAAGACAGAGAGGTGGAAGTGATGCCATGCCCACTTTTACACCTTTGCAAGATTAAAGTGAAAAGGCAGCATCTCTGTGAAGCAAGTGAACTGCTTAGAATACAGAAATTCCTGTAAGGGTGTTTCATGGTGCCTGGCACCCTGCTGCTCAGGAGTGTATAAGAAGGAACAATCTCCATCCCATTATACAATTAACTAATTATGCTTCTCAGTAGAATTAATTATACATAAAATTTACTCATTCATATTCATAATTCTTGTGTCTCTACACGGTAACTATGATTTTCCTCTATTACAGTTTGAATTATAGCAGCCTAAATCTGCTAATTTTTCCACTTCTGAACACTTCTCATCCCTTCATGTCTTTGGCACAGCTGCTGTTTCTGAAGCAAAGGCAAAAAGGGAATGCAATATTTTCCTCCCTTCTATGACTTCTCAGAATGATTTTATTGCCCCATTGGGAAAAACATTTTAACAAGGCTCCACATGATGCATAAATTGTTCTCTGTTTTCCCTAGAGGAAACCTTCATGCTTTCTGCTTTACAGTCTAGAAGGTGATTCACTGTCATTATTGAGCTCCTGTAACCTAGAAACCTTATGTGTAATGGAAAACTCTTCCATTACATGCAGTATCTCATGGCTGAAGATCAGTTTTCACTATTAGAGATGAAGATGTGCTAAATGAAGTACTTAAAACTCTCAGGGAAAAAAAAAAATGAAAAAAACAAAACAACTTCAAAATTCATTAGCTAGTTAGGCAAATGCACTGAGAATTTGTCACACAAACTTTGGATCAGGATATGCAGCCCTTTTACCTTCACCTCAGCCACTATCTTGCTGTGAGCATAAACCCTTTTTGCGAAAGAAAAGAGATACTTGGTTGTGCAAGTGTCCATGTACACTGCAAACTTCACTGAGACATTTGAAACCAAACTGAATTTCATTTACATGACAGTGATCTAGAGAAACATGACTGAGTTTAATGAAATTGTTTTGGATTAGGCTGGAAGAAATGGCAACAGAATGTAACTCCAATCTTACAAATATATTCCCCAATTTTCTAACATTTTTTTTCACTTGTAAAGAGCTGCCAAGAAATCAAAATGTTGTCTTGATTAAAAAAACACCAAACCAAACCAAAACACAACCAACAAAAACCACGACCCAAAACTTCCAAATAAATCCCTCCAGGAACAGAACCTAAATTATTTTGGGGAAATATGGGGGTTTTGTTAATGTTTTCTATCAAAACATTGGAGAGAGGTTAACTCTGCGTGTATATGTGCCTACGCCTCACTGCAACAAGGAGAGAGACATAGCTCCATTGCAGTCTGAAACCCCTGCACCTCTAATTGCTGGGACAAATCTATGTTCCAGTTCAGTGGGGAAATAGCTTTGTTCTGGAATCAACATGAGTAGGCAGATGAATTAGATCTGGATATGCATAACTATAACTAGGAAGTGTGTTTCAGCTAGTGTATTGTATGGCCTTCTCCCAATTTGCTTGAAAGGTAATCCTGGTTAGACTGAGAAGGTTTTTACTGGGAATCAGGAGAGGGATACAAGTTTTTTTGCTGAAACTGAAGAAACAGCTATGAGGAAAACATACTGAGACATTAATTAAGGCTTGGACCACTGTGAGAAGATTGAATGTTGAGAGAAAATCAATAAAGCTGAATGCTATGTAGAGCTTCATGGATTTGGAATACTTACCTAAGCATGCTGGAGGACAGAAAGCAAGAATATGAATTGAAAGACACAGTCACTAGAAATCAACTTCTAGATTAGATCTTTTTCATTTTAATTTCATTTTTTAAGTGAAAGCATATTTTTCTTTTGTTTTTCTTAGAAGAGAAATTAAAAGCAATTTCCTTGCTAAATGGTATCTTAAGAAGACTATGGGGATTCAGGAGTGAATTTATCTGCTCTAATATGTTCATAATTTTCCCTACTGCAAAAAATATCTTGGATACTTTCTCTTACTGCTTACAGTGCATACTGTGATATATTCCTTTATGATGTGGTTAATGTTTCTATGGGAGAAGTAAACTTTCAGTTTCCTTTAATTTTTGTGCATTTTAGACTTCCAAAATATGCACTATGTTAATGTGGGGGAAGAGTAACTGCATTACCCATCTTAATGGTGAACTTGAGTTGTCAAAAGACTTGCTGGAAAAGATTCATGGTCAGCTCACTTCCTTACAACCAGCCGACTCAAGCAAAAATAGGATGAGGTCACTTATTTCCAGTGTCTGAACATTTTATGCTGTGCTACTGTTTTGAGTACATCTTCTTTTCCCTTAGGATTATGTGCACCTCTCTCCAAACAGGCAAATATTAAAAAAAAAATAAAAAGCATCAAGTTGGTCTAGCAGATTAAGAAAGAGAATCTTGCCAGGAAAAAAAAGATATTAAAACTTGTACAGACTCTGTTTATCTCAGTTGGAATGACTGATGGCTGTTTTTCTTCTGCTCTTTGGCTGTTTCTTCTTCTCCAACTTGAGTTTAAAAACTTCATAACAACATTTAAACTTCAAGTAGTAGTCATATCTAAACATCCTCAATCTTCAAGTGCAGATCCTTAAGTACTTAACTTCGTCTTCAAAATTGCTCAGTGGGCAAGTTTATTAACTTGCTAAGGCTGTCCCCAAGAAAGCAATGATACCAGATATGTTTAATCTATTGATAAATTTTAATTGCTTGAGGGCTAGTTAATATGTACATATATACCTAAATGTAGCATAAATTGTTTTATAAAAATATTATTTTCCTAAAACGAAACAGCAAATATCTGGTATTTCCTCATGATGGTCTTGGCCCAGTGCTTCTGAGCTGGTAATTAATGGTTCAAAAGAAAACGAAAAATGAACACACATGCAGTTCTCAAATAACATGGTGTGTCCAGTGAAGGGCAACTAATGAGCACATGAACCAGGATTTTATCCAGACGGTTTTTTAATATCTCCAAGGAGGGAGATTCCACAACCTCTCCAGACAACCTGTTCCAGTGCTCAGTCACCCTCCCAGTAAAGAAGTTCTTCCTTATGCTCCTTGGTACAGTCTTAGACTTGCAGGTTACCCTCTCCAGGACCCTCTGGGGGCTGCTCTCACTCCTTTTTCCACCTGCGCTTGAGGGATATGAATGCAAATGAGAACTCAGAGCAGTTCCAAGGAACTCTCAGTGCTTCTTCCATAACAATGGAGATTTACTATACAATGACTTCTATCAACTCTTTTCTCTATGAGGACAAAACCACTCTTTGTTGGGATCTGAACTGCATTTTTAAATGCCATGAGGCTTGATTATGCTGCTTTCTACCTCAGGATGACCTTTCTTTTATGAAGCCAATTGCATTACAGTCTGATCTGATTTTTTCCCATCCCAATGTGATTTGCCCTGTGAAATTTTGTATGGCTCCATAACAACTGATCATAACATAAATATTTATCTGTAGACCTTGATACTCTTGCAATTCTTGACATGTGTCTGGCTTTGCAAGAAGAACCCTCATTCCAAGTTACTGATACAGAAGTCCAAGCCAGTCTTCAGGGTGGCTTCGCTGAAGCATTTTAAAGTTTTCTCCTCCTGCCTGCAACTTTTGGTCGATTTTAGGGTCCAGGCCAGATGACTCACTCTACTAACTTCTGCAGCAGCCTGATCCTTGTTTTTATGCTTTCTGTGGATTGTTTGTTATGCTTGAATGTTTTACAGAATTAAACTTGACAAAATCCCATTTAATAAGGACAAAGACTGGGACTTCTTCCTCTCCTTATTCCCATTTCTCATTTTTTAAAATGTTGTTTACCATTATTCTTTGTTTCTTAGCAGCTTCACATTCTTTCAGATGACCTTTCTTCTATTTGTCTTCAGATGTGGCTAAAACCAGCTCTGTTGAGATATTTAAATCATATCAATTTTCTTCTCTTTCCCAGTCTGCATTTAGTTATATTTCTTCTGTACAGCTATGTTATTGGAGGTCATACTGCAGCTTCTTCCAAGCTGACAGCAACATTTCTATCCCCACTGTCTTATCACAAATTATTTCTTCAGCGTCTTTCAGATCCCCAAGGTATATTCTTCAATACTGTCTCTTTTCAGAGTCTTCTACTTTAAGATACTTTTTGACACTGCTTATTATTTCTAAGGCTTCCTTTTCTTTAGATTTTCTTTAGTTTCTCCTCTTGTTAGGCCACACTGAGTCATCACCTAGTAAGCAGGCTTCTTGACTGGATTTAGTAAGTAGCTAAGTGGCTCATTACCATCCAAAATGTTTGTAGCTTAAGTCACTGCATCTTTTAACAATTCCAAATCAGCTTTGTTCCATCACCTGTAGCTCCTTGACGTTACTTAAATGTTGATGCATATCTTTTCTAGTTTATTCAACATTAAAAAACCAACAAATTTTTAATTTTTAATTCCAGTTGTTCATATTGTTTCATAAATTTGAGCTACAGTGTGACATTATTCTTCCACATTTTCTAGTAATTTCTTTCTGCATATTCAGTACAACCTTTACATGTCACAGTATTTTTTCTTAGTTTTATTAATCAAACTGTTTATTGGCCCTATTCTGACCAAACCTGACAATCTCTTAGTTTGCACTTATTTCTAAAATTCTCAATTTCTTCTGTGTAAACCTTTGTTCCTTACATATATTTGAATTAGAGTCCAGATGCAATGTCAGGGCTATGTTGAACCAGTGCTACACAAACATTCCGTTCCAAAAGGTTGTTGTACAACTGGGAGAGCAACAGAGAAGGCAACCTAAGTGATTCAAGTTTGAGAAATAACTAATTGCAGAATTAAGGGATATTGTCCAGGAACAAACATACCTTTAGGGAAGAGGGTGCATACAAGTCTTTAAAATCCTGAGTGCTTTAGTAAAAATTAGTACAGAACTCCAGCTGTGGAGTTCTTCTCAGCACAAGAAAGACATGGACCTGATGGAGCTGGTTCAGAGGAAGCCACAAAAATGATCAGAGTGATGGAATACCTCTCCCGTGAAGAAAGACTGAGGGAGTTGGGCTTGTTCAGACTGGAGAAGAGAAGGCTCCAAGGAGACCTTATTGTGGTCTTCCAGTACTTAAAGGGGACCTATAAGAAAGATGGAGACAGGCCTGTAGTGATAGGACAAGGGGTAATGGTTTTAAAATAAAAGAATCATAGAATCATAGAATAGATTGGGTTGGAAAAGACCTCCAAGATCATCAAGTCCAACCCCTGATCCAACTCCAATTACTATATCATGGCACTAAGGGCCACGTCCAATCTCTTTTTAAAAACCTCCAGGGATGGTGAATCCACCACCTCTCTGGGTAGGGCGTTCCAGTGCCTGATTACCCTCTCTGTAAAAAGAGGGTAAAAAGAAGGTAGATTTAGACTAGAGATAAGGAATAAATTTTTTACAACGAGGGTGGTGAAACAGTGGAACATGTTGCCCAGAGAGGTCGTAGAAACCCCATCCCTGGAAACATTGAAGGTCAGGTTGGACAGGGCTCTGAGCAACCTGATCTAGTTGAAGATGATGCTGAAGAAGTTGAAGCTCACTGAAAGGGAATTGGACTAGGGGACCTTTAAATTGGACCTTTAAAGGTCCCTTCCAACCTAAACTATTCAATGATTTTCTGATTCTACTTCTAAAACAATAAACTGGATATGTCAGATGAAACTGGTAGGTAAGTGGTCTTAAGCAGGCAAAGAAAATATTTGTTCATCTATAGTTCAGCTGCAGAATTTTTTACCAGTGGAGGTAGTGGACACTGAAAGTGTACATGGTTCTTAAAGTGATGGACAATCAATGGAAGAAAAAAACACCTCAAGGATTAAAAAGAAAAAAGAGTGACTCTCAGGAACTTCCTGGACCATGAACAGTGAGATACTAGAATATTATTCTGCAGAAGTATCCCTAAGACTCTTGCTCTTTTCTTCTGTTTTTTTCCTTAGGCATCTGACCTTGGCCACCCTCAGACAGGGCAGTGTATGAGGCCATTTTCCTGACCTGGAATGGATATTGCATGCTGAAGCATTTTTTCAGGCTTTCATAATCTGAACTTGGATGTTTGGAATTCAATAAATAATAATATAAATTACATGTTGTCTTTCTGCATGTTGGGTCACTTAACATTGCACAGAGACTGGAGCCTTCAGGACTTTGAAAACTGGACTGGCTTTGCATTGCTAGAGAGACATATCTGTTATGTTTAGTCTACAGAAATACATGTACTTGTTGGTTGGAGAGCACACAGTCCCTAAAGCAATTCCCTTGTGAACTGAGTCTGCCTGTATGTTGCACAGCCTCTTGCAATAGAGAATTATTTTGAAAAAATGGAGGCAATGAAAAGGTAGTAAAAGTCCAAACTTTATCTCTTCCCCAAACTGCTGTTTAACTAACTAATACTTGACATGTGCCTGGCAAGATGGCCAGAACCACAAATTCTTTCTCAATCTGTGTGGGAAAAAAATTATCCTGCTTTGTTTAAATAAACACTTATTTTAATAAATAAGCACTGACAAGGCACAAAGATGAGGAGGGCTATTGGTATTGTAAAGCTTGTAATGTAACAAGTGGAAAGCCAACATAATTGGAGATCAGAAGGGAGAAAAATTGAAGGATCCAGGAATTGAAGAACTTCACTCACTCAGAATCAGTAGGTATTTTAGGGACAAATCACTCTAGTTTCTTATCTGTAAAATAAGGACAACTCACAAGGCTTCATGCAAATCTGTGAAAGTCAGAGATGCTTATTTTCTGCAGTAGTGCACACAATAAAAAAGCTCCAGAGGAAACTGAATATTCTGTGTGCAATGCAATGTGGAGAAGAGTGAGGCCACACACTGGATGAAGAGAATAAAATAAAATAAAAGAAATATAAAGAAAATTCTGAGCAGAAGATGGTTCATTTGTTGAGCAACCCCCCATCAAAGGATCTGATTTTTAAAAATATCCCACACAACAAGATTGAGAGTACAAACAACAAGAATAATTAAAAAAAAAAAATCCCAAGTAACAACATGAAGAGTAGAGAGACAGTTTTCTGAAGACAAAAGAAACAGCCTGATTAACACATCTTTTCCTACAGTGGGTCTGGGTTAATGTGAAAGGATGGCATGTTTGGTGGGTTGTGTTGTTTTGTTGTTTGTTTTTTTTTCTCCCGAGAGGTAGGGATTTTTTCTCCTTTTTTTCCCCCCCTTTTTAACTCTCTTAACTGGTCAGTCTGCTGCTATATTTTTCTGAGTAGCTATCCTCTGTTCTCTACAACCTTGTGAGGTTTCTGGACCTTCTCACACAAATGTCTGTTCCCTGGAGCTGTCCCTTAACCACTTTTTTTTGTTGGTACTGTGCCAGTTTGCTCAGTTGTTGTGGTTCTGGATGCTGAAGGTATTCACGTGGCCACAGTTTCTACAGTTCCTGCCTTGCACAGTAAGAAGATATCTCCATTTTTATCCAAGCTCAGTCACTACTTCATGCTCTTTCAGATACCTTATTTTAAGCAACTCACAAGCATCTTAAAGGTTGTGCTTCTACCCAGCCTTAGGCATCTCTTGTTCCCAGCAGGTATCAAGCTGCCCTTACAAGCTCTCACTCAAGTCATGTTCTCATCTGAAAATTTTAATTACAGTTGGGCTACATCTGGTAGGTTGTCTCAAAACTCTTACCAAACTGAGAACTTTGTTAAATGCTATTGGATTTTTTTTCTTTTCAAATACAGAATAAGATTCTATCTGTTTTCATTCAGTATCTTGATGGTGAGAGTATATAGGGAAGATGCAGGAAGATGAATGATTAATATGCTCCTCAGCCTCAGGGCAGGTACCCTAACCATCAGGCTGTCAGGCAGACTGGGCTGGAGGCAATGTCTTCCCTCTGGTGATGGTATGACACTCTGCTCTTCTTCTACACACAGACTCATTGTAGTATTCTGTAGGGTAGAACATAACTCTATGAGCAGAGGGGAAAATCCAGCAACCTGGTTTCCAGTCTCTGCTCCAAAGTCTTTGATGTCTAAGATATCTGACTCTAAAAACAGAGATAGAGGATTTTTTAAAGAAATTAATCATGTCTTACAGTCAAAGTAGTGATTTATTTTCTAACTACTTTTGACTGGTAAATGAGTGAGATAAAGAACCAAGATATTAATCCCACAGAAAAACAAAACAAAACAAAACAGTCTTTTGCCTGTTTATCTAGTTTTCCATAGCTCTGATCACTTTAGGATTAGTAAAAGCAGTAATACTTCCTTACATAACATTAATGTTGAAAGATTAAGGATCTGTCACTGATCTCCCTTTACAGACAGGATGTGAAGATAGTGCAGCTTGTCCCTGCTACCAGTACTGAAGTTTTTGACAACGATTTTTGAACTATCCTTCCTCATATGGAAAAATACCTATTTTTATCTGTATTGGGTTTGCGTGGACAGGTTTTGGT
>NW_010310048.1:0-9363 GCF_000700745.2 Antrostomus carolinensis | reverse complement strand
TATATATATATAAAATGTGTGCACATTGTCGCAGTTAAGCAATAATAATGACATTAAGGAAAACAAAATGTTGCAGGAAGTATTGGAAATAGTCCATATGCCCTTTGTAAAATGAGTTAGTGAACTAAAAATAGCTTTCTTCATGCTGTGTAAAAACCAGCGTGTTGCACAGATCTCTGGAAAGGGCTCGGGATTGTATCCTGACAAACTCTTGGTGCAGCTTGAGCCATAATGGATATTTTGAGGTAGCGATGAGGAAAAACCAAATGAGGGCAAAGCGATGGCAAAGTTCTTGGTAAGCAGGACCCCTGACCCACGTGAGGATGGTCCCATACTGGGATGTACCAGAGTGAGGGGATGTGAGTGGTGAGCATCAAAGCTGTGTTGGCTTGAAATAACGTTGATGTTTGGAAACATTGCCATGATTTGACTGTCAGCCTCTGCAGCTGTTTTTACAGGCTGCTTGATTTTCTTTTTCTTTTTTTGTGTGTGTTTTTAGTTAGTTTTATAATTAGAACAAGCTTGATTTAAGAAAGCTTACAATGTTAAGCATAATATTTGGGTGAACGGGCTTATTGCTTGATCCTGCACGTCGCTAAGAATGTTTTTTCTGACTTGGTAAGTGTATTTTAGAAGCTGTAATATATTTTGACGTCATGGGAATCGGAGAGGGGCAAATGGAGGCAAGTACTAATAAAGTGTTTTCTTCTGATGTTTGTAGTAACTGGACTGCTTATACACATTAAAAACTTAAATATCCCCTGTGGCTTAAGGGTTTGTGGACTTGGGCTTAGAGATCCACCTTCTGCTGTGTTTTTTGAAAGCTGAGAAGTGAGGAATTGACTTGTGTATGTGCGTATATTGAAACTTAAAGCTGTTTAGCTGTACTGTAACATGTTAATTGAAGCCTGGCATTTTTTACTCATTCTATACTTGCATATGATTAGATTTTTTAAAATATTCAGTATTAAGGAAGCTGTATCTATGAAATGACACGTGCAACTAGTGCAGTATGGAAGGAATTCCCTGGCAGCGTTGCACATCTAGTTGAATCAAAGGAATCCGAACCTATTTGTTGGTACTTGACCAAACATGCATACACACGTGCTTTTAAAAATGTGTTGAAACACAGCAAGTTCTGTTAAATTGTTGGCAGGAGTCTCATGATGCCATGCAGAAGCTATTGATCCAGTATAACATTCCTACCTGGACGCTTCTTTTGCAAACCAGGTGCAAACAGAACTTTCTTTTAGCTACAACTTACTGCAGCTTCTGTTATTCCTTTAGGTTACCAGTACTCTTGCTTCAGAGTTTTATAGAAAAATGTCTATAACTTAGTTATGGTAATAAAAATCTGACCATATCTGTTGCTGCATATCTGCTCCCCTCCTGAACGCTCGTGTGCTCCTGCGTGGGGTCTGTTGTGGTGGTTTCACTCCTCTGGTTGCAGCCAAACACAGCCGCTTTCTCACTCTCCTCCCTGCCTCAGGGAGTAAGAGAGAGAATTGGAAGGATAAAAGCAAGGAGAATCATGGGTTGAGATTAAAAAAACCCTCAATTAATTGAAATAAAATAATAATGGTAATAACAGAATATACAAATGAGTGATGCACAGTGCGGTTGCTCATCATCAGACTGATGCCCAGCTTGTCCCCAGCCAGAGATCCCAGAGCAGAGACAGTCCCCAAACCATCCCCCAGTTTATCAGGTGTATCTGCTCATCTTCTCTCTGATGTAGTGGATGATCCCACCTATGGCAGGTTCTGGGACAGAGCATGGGCTACGCAGAAGTTACCGGATACTGGGATGCTGGTGTGAAATGGGGAGGGAGGGTTTGGTCAGCGGGTGTGATCTGCTGGTACGGGAAAGTCTGGCGTGTTTGCAGTGGGCAACTACACAAAGACTGTGTCTGCTGGCAGACTTCTACTTTTTGTGTGTTTTTATGCACTGTCCTACCCACCCACCACCCACAAAGGCTGCTGCGTGTTTTTAGAGGTGAATTCCTTAAGTACCGTAAATATAACAGCTCTTTGCTCATTTTCTAAGGGCTCGAAGGATGATCTTACATGAAAAGTGGTGTGAGGACTCTTTTTTTTTTCAGTTTATAGTATTAAGTCTTTACATTTTTTTCCTTCCCTCATCCTCTCAGTATCCTCGTAGTAATTTGAAAATACTTTGAAGATAGATGGGTAACAATCCTAATAAAGAATTTTTGGTATCAAAGGGTCAGTACCAATAGTGCAAATTTGTGAGGATGGTGTTTGGGTCTTTTAAAAAGAATTGGCTTTTCCTGAGGCATCGGAGTGGCAGTGAAGAGAGCTGCAAATCCCCCCAAAACACTAAAAAATGACACGTGTGTAGAAGTGTGTGACCACACCATCCTGACATCCTGTGACTTGGGCTTTGCCCGCCTAGTCCGCTTGCACATATTCAATGTGCCTCTAGCGCTGCCTCTAATTCAGTGTCCTATAAGAACTCTGCTAAATATTAGAACAGCTGTGTTCAAAAATAGCCTGTTTTCCCCCCCCCCCCCCCCCCCTTTGTGATGTTGAACTTGATTTTCTTCTGACGCGATCACAAGGCTGCTGCTGCTGCAGTAGGGGCTTAATGCTATTTACGTCGTCATTTGACATAGCAACATCTCTCAGGGGTTTGGTGGTTTTTGGTGGGTTTTTTTTTAAACAATGCAGCTGTTCAGGAGAGATGAAGAGGTTGAGGGTGAGGAGATGGGGGGAAAAAGGAAGAGAAATAATTTAATCTGCCATGAAGGTTGTTGTGGTGGGGACGGGAGGGAGGAGGGAAAGGGGAGGCAGCCAGCAAAGCAGCGTGTTCGGTGGATTCATGATTCTGCATGAATGGACGGGCAGGATCATGAGAGTCGTGGCTTTCCCTTGAATGGGAAGGAGCATCATGGGAATCTGGCTGCTTCTCATCTCTTTTTTTTTTTTTTTTTGTGAATGATTCTTTTTTTTCCTTTAACATGGCACTGCTTTTGTGAATGGCTCTGGAGGGCAAAGTGCTGCTGAATCTGAAGCGTTCCTTGAGACGGGTTCCTTGAGGGATGCTTAGGTGTGGGATCAGGTGCAGCAAAACACAGCAATGCTGCCAGGTTAAACCATTGTTCTGCTCTCTTGAAGTCTAAGAGGACACTGTTCTGATTTTAATTCATTATTAAATTAATTAATTTAGCTTGACGGAAGCAGAATTGGTATTTATTTGAAATATTTTTAATACTTGCTTTATTTTTCTTAATTTTCTATCTCAACATGTAGTTGGCGATGTGTATTTTTCCGTGTTCTGTTAAGGATGGAGATGACAGCACATCAGAACAGTTTTGGAATGATTAAACTTGAAGTTCTGCTCTTCTCGTTCACCCACATGTTCCCTTTTTGATTGATGTTCAAAATACTAAATATTCAGAAAGTTTTATAGGATCAGAAGTGAGAATGGAAAGAAGAAGGCAATAAAGAATTGTTTTTATGCACTGTCCTACCCACCCTCCAGCCACAAAGGTGTGGAGGGTGGGTAGGACCTCCAATTTTATGGTACTAAGCATAAAAAAAATCATACTTTTAAAACCATAAATATCATAAATTTAACGGCTCTTTACTAGTTTTCTAATGGCTCAAAGAAGGGTCTTACATGGTCTGAAGCAACTCATTTAGCATTTGGCTTAAGCTGGAAAAAAGTGTTCTTGTCCACTCAAACACTGGTGTGTACCCGTGTTTCCCGATTTCTGCATTTTTTTGATTGTGTGCAAATCTTTATCATTTATTTTCTCTCCATCTTTGTCATTCCTTACAAACAAAATGTGCCGAATCATTGGAGGAATTTATATTCTCACCAGAAGTAGCTTAATGTCGCAAACTTTTTGTGCAGATGATGTTAAAATTCCTGTTGAAGAGGTGAAAATGTTAATGTGTAGTATGAGCTAGGTAAAATAATGTTTGGTAATACCATAATAACTGATACATGCTTAATATCTGAATAGTAATTCGAGTATTCCAAACTTAAAATTTTAATTTATTTATTTTTTTTTTTCTAGGGGAGAAGTACAACGTGGAAACAAAGGTCGTCGTGGCAGACTTTGGAGAGAGAGAAGATATTTACACGAGAATCGAAGTGGGATTGGAAGGCCTGGAAATCGGTGTTTTAGGTTTGTGTCTGAGCTTTCTAAACCTTTCATAGTGGTGGTTCGTCTTGACACGCCTACAAACTCGTTCCCATATTGAAGTTTATGGAAAGCAGTTCACAAAAGCTGTGATTTCCCTGGCTAAAACTATGTGGCAGCATGCTCGATATGGGTTTGGGGTTTTTTTTTCTTAGCTTCCTCTTGATATGCTACACGAGATGTTGCTTGCAGGTGTACCTGCCTTCTAGGAATCATGGTGCTTGTTGGACGGTTCTGCAAGCTCCAGATCACAGAATCACACAGAATCACAGAATATTAGGGATTGGAAGGGACCTCAAAAGATCATCTAGTCCAATCCCCCTGCCAGAGCAGGAACCTAAATGAGATCACACAGGAAGGCGTCCAGGCGGGTTTTGAATGTCTCCAGAGAAGGAGACTCCACAACCTCCCTGGGCAGCCTGTCCCAGGGCTCTGTCACCCTCACTGGAAAGAAGTTTCTTCTCAAGTTTAAGCAGAACCTCCTGTGTTCCAGCTCAGACCCATTGCCCCTTGTCCTACCATTGGGCATCACTGAGAAGAGCCTGGCTCCATCCTCCTGACATTCGCCCTTAACATATTTATAAACATTAATGAGGTCAGCTCCAGATGCTTAGACTCAGCTTAGCAGTAGAGCCCTGTGGGAGAACCGTTCACTTTTTAATTACAGACCTGTTGGAATTCAATCATTACAATAAAGCATCAAGTAACTGGCTCCTGTTTCAAAAGTTCTAAGCGTGTTCTGGGCATGTTGTTAATCTGCAGTTCTTTTGCTGGTAGCAACACGATGTGCTGTACCAAATGTGGTTTGTGGTATTGCAGGAGTGCAGATGGTGGTGTGGTAGCCCTTGAAAGCCAAGGTGGTCCATCCAGTTTCTTTGTCGAATGTAGAACAGAGGTGATTTCAAGAAGGTGTTTATTAATTTAAGAAGAGTTTAAACACAATAGCAGTTCACCTGAATCTTTTCTGAACAGTGGTGTGAAGGTGATCTCTTACCAGTTTTCCAATTCTTTCCTTAGAAGCACGTTTACCTGTGCATATCCTATATTTCTGTGCTTACTCCATATGGGGATGAGAACCTGTGATGATTAAGCATAAAGCATTTTATAAATTTTATAAAGTCATGTGGTGTAGACATTTACTGGCAAATGTCTTCTGATAAAGTACTTCTCACTACAAAATTAATTTTACTAACCTGAAGTGTAATAATTGGAGCTAGAACTGTTTTTTTAAATAATATTTCAAAATAAATTCATTACACACGTGGTGATATATCCTATATGGACTTTTTTGCTAATAAATCATAGAATCATAGAATGGTTTGGATTGGAAGGGACCTTAAAGCTCATCCAGTTCCAACCCCCCTGCCATCAGCAGGGACACCTTCCACTAGACCAGGTTGCTCAAAGCCTCATCCAGCCTGGCCTTCAACACTTCCAGGGAGGAGCAGCCACAGCTTCTCTGGGCAACCTGTTCCAGTGTCTCACCACCCTCACAGTGAAGAACTTCTTCCTAATATCTAATCTAAACCTCCCCTCTTTCAGTTTAAACCCATTTCCCCTTGTTCTGTCATTAACTGCCCTTATGAAAAGTCCCTCCCCAGCTTTCTTGTAGCCCCTTCAGGTACTGGGAGGCCGCTATAAGATCTCCCCGGAGCCTTCTCTTCTCCAGGCTGAACAGCCCCAACTCTCTCAGCCTGTCCTCACAGCAGAGCTGCTCCAGCCCTCGGATCATCCTGGTGGCCAGGATGAATTTTGTTGTATGATGTCTGCAAATAACGCCCAAGGAAACAGTATATATAAAAACTCAATTAAAAAATAACATCGAAGGATATAGCCCAGAATGTTCCCTAATGCTCGTGGCAGATTTGAGTACGTGCAACTCGTGGCATCCAGTATTTAATTGCTAGAAAAATTCAAATCCATTGGAGTAACTGCAGCTGCCAACAACATGTTTTGTGTAAAGAGTAGGTGTGACAAAGTTGTGGGTGCCTTGTTTCTTGTTTCTGAAGGAAGTAAGTTCCACAGAAGCTTTAAAGATTAAAATTAACGTCTGGTTTAATCTGTCCTGTCAAAATCAACTCGGGGAACGTGAGGCTTGCAAGCTGCCTGTCACGTAGCAACTGCTGCATAATAGTGTTATCACTTAAATGTCTCAAAACACCAGCAAAACTTTTACTCTCTGAGGTACACGTCCACACTGGAAGGGTTTTTATTATTTCTTAGGCTGCCATAAGTTTAGTGGTGATACACAAAATCATGAAACTCTGTCTCTTTATAGTCTTGCTCAGAGTGGGTACTAAAGCAGTGACCGCATCTCAAATTTTCTGTAAGCTTATTACAGGAAAACAAGCACGTTCCTCAAACAGAGCCTGGCTCTTGCTTTTATTTGCATGAGCACCTTGACTAAAAACATGGTAAAAATAGCAACTAAAGCCTCTAGAGTTGTGTATTCTCCAGCTGAGTTCCTCTGCTTTTTTTTTTCCTTTCTTTTTTTTCCTTGCAGCCATTGCCAGTGCAGTTTTACAAAAATCTCTTTTCTAACAAGTCACGAGCAGTTTTAGTAGATCTCATGCTTGGGCTTATCAGATTACATGATACATAGTTTGTTTTTCTTTTTCTTTTCCCCAGATATAGCTGTATTAATAGAAACCACTCGCCAGTGTAATTTTTCAACACAGATGATGTCTACTCCAAAAAAACCATATCTTAATTATTTTATGGCAATTAATTTCATGCTTTAGTGCATTATATTTTAAATTCTGTGGCATTTGTTGCAATCCAGAGTATAGCTTTTGCTGATCTTCAGGGGTTTTTTTTTTGTGTTTGGGTGAGGGGAAAAATATGGGTTTAAATGAGAACAGCCAGAAGGGATAAATTCTCAGGTTCCAGTATATTTTCTTCTTTCAGGTCTGATCTGGAATGGTTGGTGTGAGAAGCATTGGTAGCACAGAATAGTTGCCAGTGATCAATGCTGGTTATTTTTCTTTAGCATTATATTTAGAGACACGAGAGTTTCCACGTATGCTGCTCAAGATGGAGCTTCTGATTATGTAGTTGCACAGAGTCTAACGAAAGTACTTACAGATTGCAGTCCTTGTAAACTTCTTATTTGGAAGCTTCTTCTCACCCACGTAGGAAGGCTAAAAGATTTTGCATAATGTTTTGCTGTGTGTTCAAAACAGTGTCTGTCAGTGACTTCGAACATGTGCTAGTTAGTTACAGCAATACATGAAAGAAGCAGAGGTGGGAAATCTTCCTTTTGCTATTCTTAAAATCCCTCTGATTTTTCAAAGGAGTTTGAGTTGGACAGTAGCTGTTGTTATCCAGATTTCTCAAGGTAAAATATGCCTGTGCAAACTGAAAACTAATTTTATTTTATTTTATTTTATTTTATTTTTTTTAATGTTCTGTTCCAAACTGCAGCAAAGTATGATGTGGTAGAAAATGATTGCAGACAGTGGAAGGGTGAAGATCTGGGATCTGCAGTAATGGGTGTGAATTTTGTATGACTGTCTCTGATGGATGAAGCATATAAATACCCTAAATTTGGAGAGAATAACCAAGGTGAATCCCAAAACCTTACCACTGTTTATAGCCAAAATCCTTTACAGAGAGGTGGACTGAAAAGTAGCTTATTTTAGGATGAAAAGAAGGAAAAAAAAAAATCTGGCTCACTCTGGCAATAGCAAGATTGGACCTTCTTCCTTTTTAAAACTTTACTCTTTTTCTAAATACAGCACATGTCTGCTGGGAATTTGCCAACTCCCTGCTCCTTTTCTATTCCTGGATTTTTTTTAAAAGGTTATCTAAAAGTTAAAAATAAAAATTGAAACACACAACATGACTAAAGAACTAAGGGTTTCCATGAATACACAAAGATCTGGACTGAATGAGCTGTGTCCTTGGAGAGGGAATCTCTGAATGAAGTTTGTGCACTTTGCCAGAATCTCTTAACTGTTCTCATGGTGTTTCTACGTGTCCTGCATCCTTATTGGGACTTAAATCAGGTTGGCTGTTAAAATGAGACATTTTACAACAGGTATTTTATTATTTTTTTAAAAAAAACAGACAAAAAAAACAGCAAAAAAAAAAAAGGGGGTATTGGTACCTTTTGTTGGTGTTTGGTGCAGCCAGGCTCCTTGCCCTGGAGATGCACACACAGTACGTAGCGCTCGGGGGATTCTCTGGGGTGTCAGACACCACAGAAATGTAGAATGTTGCCACAGCAACCAAATGTCACACGATTCACTTGCGTAAGATGAAGGGCAGATACTCAGGGAGCGGAGATCCCGTTTATTTTTAGGTTTTTTGGTCTCTATATCGTTGTGCTTTATGAAGTTGGAGGCAGCCGAGGCTTGAGGAGCAGCGGCCTCGCTCGCTGAGGGCGTTGGAAGTTTCCTCCTACGTGCGCTGGGATTTGAGGATGGATGTTGGTTTAAAGTGGGAGAATAAAACCTTGTCAGTCTGAAGCGTTGAAAAAATATCAGTTTAAATTATGAGCATAATTAATTAACTCTCAGGGAGTTCAGATTGGGGGAGGACACACGACACGGGGTGTGTGATCGCTACCATGAACCCCACCGGTGTCGGGAGTCCCTGACAGCGAACCGGGAGCCCTTTCCCGAGGCGGGAACACGGGATGCTCGGGGCCTCCTGTTCTCCCGGGTACCGCCGCCCCCGCTCGCTGCTCCCGCCGCCGCCACCGCCCAGGCTCCTGCTGCCACCTGCCGCCTGTTCCCGCCGCTCCCGTCACCGTCACCACACCGGGGCTGAGCGGGACCCGGCTGCACATCCCCATGTGTGGTGTAAATCAGTGACCCGCAGCCCTCGGGACACCCCGGGAGGGGAGCGACTGGATGGAGGAGTGTTAGGGAGATTTGGCAGCAGATATATATATATTTTTCTGTCTTATTTCACTTTATATTTATTTATTTGTCCTGGTTTGTAGCAGGGACAGAGCTGGGTTCGTGTTCAGCAGCTGGAACAGGGCTGGTGTTTGGGTTCAGCTGGGGTTTGTTAGGAGAAGAACGTTGATAACAGACCGATGTTTTCAAATGTTGCTGGAAGTCAAAGGACTCTGTGTTTTGCTGGTCTGTAGGTGCAAGGTCTGGGGTGAGGATGAGGAATGTTAAAATTACTCAAATATTCAAATTGCCATTGGCCATAGAATCATGGAATGTTGTGAGTTGGAA
>NW_010310047.1:0-42808 GCF_000700745.2 Antrostomus carolinensis | reverse complement strand
CGTGCGGGCCGGGCTGTGCTGCGCCCCGGCCGCGTCCTGAACCGAGGTTCTCCACGAGTCCCAGAAAGTGTGTTGGGTCCTTGGTGTCCACCTGCAGACAGACACCTGTGAGTGGGGTTTAATGGGGTGTCTGACCACAGGAGGAACACGAGGGTGATCCCCGGTGCCAGAGGAGGCTGGGCTCAGGTTCGGCCGGGTTGTTCCCCTCCCTGTTTCTGTCACCTGGGAGGCTGCGTTGAGAGTTCGGGTTTGCTCGGTGTCTCTGGGCAGCAGAGTCAGTGTGGTCGGGACATCGACAGCAGTCAGTCAGGTTTATTTGATGACTCTCTGTTTTGGATTAGTTGGCTACTGCCAAAGAACAAATGGATGGTAATAAAAAACATGACCCACATGGGTTAAATCCCAGACGTAAGCACCTGTTGGCAGAGGTTACCAGGATTTCCTGGCAGCTTGTGTTGTGAGGTTGGGTTTTCAGTTATTCACAATTTTTTTGAATCCAAAACCATTAAGGCTGAATCTTTTCTTCAGTGTTCCTCTGGCTTAAGTACTACCTGAAATGTTTCTTGCTACTGTCTTAAGAAACAAGGATAGTAAGAGAGGCAATGTTTTTATTATTGTGAAGTAATAGAGAATTTTTAGGAATTCCATGGATTGTAAAAGAAGATTTAAAGTCATGCAAGGGAGATCTCTCACTGTGCTTTTCTCTAAAAAAATGATTAAATTACAAGTTTCTGGGTAGAAAGCTTATCTTGTGGGCTTACTAGAGATTTGCAGATGTAGTGTTCAATCTTGGCACCATTGTGTGTACTGAGGATGATCTGTCCTATCTTGTATCTCTTGTGGCACAGGGCATGCATCATGTCTAGAAAACTTCTTAGCAGCCTAAGGTTGTAGAACAGGATATTCCTTGTAGCTATTTCTGTCCTCTAATAGGGATTCCTCTTGCATGAGGCATCTCTGAATTTGGGTGGATAAACAGGCTTCCCAGTGCAGCTCTTATTCCATCTTTTTTGTTTCCTCCCTCTCTAGGTAAGTCTGATGCTCTGAAAGTTGATGAATGAATATTGATTTAAGAAACAATACGAAAATGATAAGATGAGCTCACCCATAGAAAAATACATAAGAAAATTAATCTTTTTTCTAATTTAAGAGTAACGACGTACTATGAGTTAGACCTGTGTTTTTATATTTCTTAACACAGAGCAAAATATTGAATCATCCCTAGTTCAGAAGATACTGTGCTTTTTGTACCTTTAATTTGATTTTGGCGACGTTAAAGATTGTGTACTGTTATGTTGCTATACAGTGTGTGCACAAGTGGTTCAGTTCAGTTGCACAGATTATCTTAATTCAGGCATTTTTTAAACTTTGGAATGCCTTATTGTGCAGGAAATGGGTGCACGTGCCACATGTGCCTGTATGTGAGTGTCCGGCCATCCCTTGCAGTACTGTAGTAGTAGGTTCAGGAAAGAAAAATTGCAACTTCTTACGTAAATGTCCAGATGAGTTTGATTGCAAGAGCAGCTGTACCAGCACAGAGCAAAGCTTCACCTCATCTCCCATCCTGGCCAACAGGGGATGGGAATAAGACTGGCATATAATTGTGTTTCCCCAAAATACACTTTCCGCTTCCAGCGATTTTTGGCTTGAGAGTTTCTAGCAAAATATATTTGAAAAATTAAATAAGACAGCCATTCCCTTTCCACAAGTACCACTGATGTTTTCTGTCAGGTAGCCCAGCTCATACATTGTGATTAAACTCACAGTGGTTATTCCCAGGCTGTGTTTAACTTTTGAGTTTGCTTATTTGTTGAAGATCTGAACAAGGGCTTATGTGCATGAAATATTGTCTGCTTTTCCAGCTATACTCGAATCTGCTGAAATATGTTTTTCTTCATGCAGACTTAAAGGCTGTATTTTTCTATAGGCATTCCTGAACTGAGGTGGACTACTTTGGGGGTCCACTGAAGTAGATATGCTAATGTATATATATTTTGCATTGTATACGTGGCACATAACTTATCCTTTCTTCAAAACATTGCATGTTCAGTTCTGCTACGAGCAAGAAAGAAGGCACATTTTCTTTTGTGGTTCTTTGTTCTAGAATCCTTCATTCAGATTGGTCTGTTTCTATTTTTTAATGTTTACAGTATTTGAAGATTAAAGCAGGGCTTACAAAGCTTGATTAAAGCAGAGCATATTTGCTGGAATGGAATTTTGGAAAAGTAAACTTTTTCAGTATATTTCCTGTTAAGGTTACTACTGAGTCTTGGGGTGTGTACAGGGCACAAGTTGCAGCTAGTACATCTATGAGAAATGAGAATTACAGTAAGTGGGGAGGGGGGATCATTTTTCTATTACTAATTGTTGTACAATGCCAATTTTTAAAATAAATCATATACACCATTTTAGCAGCTGCACAGGTTTTACCTGTTTTGAAACAGGAGGATGCGTGGAGAGTTATTGTTACATAGCAATGCATTTTATTAACAAAGTATTGGAGAATTCCATTTAATTGTCAAACTGGGTTGTTCAGCCCATGGAGAGTTAGTTTCTTGGCCTCCTGAGCCAAGAACTTTTATTTTCTTGTCTGTACTGTCTGGGCTAAAGATCAATCAGAAATTGTGTATATTGCCTCACTTCCAGCCTCGAATAGTTTGTAAATACTGTGTAATATCAATAATATTTTGTACTTTTTCTGGTTTTAACTGTTAAAGAAATATTATGCAAGAGAGATGTTCTTTCAGAATACCATCACTTTCCTTGTCTAACAAACAAATCTTTGCCGGATTATTTCAACACTGTATGCAGCTGCTTATGTTAATGCTTTGATATCTATTGAGCAGAAGTAAGGAATGAAATAGCAAAATTTTCCATCTAATTTGTTGCAGGGTATTTACAACAGGAAAAACTTCTAGCTACCTGCCGTGAATTTATTTTGGAAAGCTCAGATTTGAAGGAATATGCAGAGCACTGTACGGAGGATGGGTTTATTCCAGCCTGCTTGCTGGTGAGTTTGTATTTGCAAAGCAGAAGGTTAACTTGTCTTGCATCCCTGGAAAATAAAATAGAGATTTCTCAGTGTAACAGTTACTTCTCAAATGTTGCTTAAAATGTTTAGTTAGATGGTCACCCCTGGTTTGGGGGGTTTTTTGGCATCCTGTCCTATTAGCAGTTACTCAGTTTCTGGTACTGAATCTTACTAAGAAGCATTTAGGCGCAAAGTATGCAAATTGGTTTCAGCATGTTAAGTTTAGTCTGCTTTATAGCTTTAACGTTGATTTATGGAAGGGTGTCACAAGGGCTTTATTGATTTCAGGGCTGCTCTTGTAATTTATTGGTGATGGCTTTCCTATCCTAGACACAGCAGCCAGTAATGTTCCATTTCAAGTGCATATTAAATATTTAGGTAAACTACCTCAGCTTTTTCTAAGGCTACCTAATTTTGTTGACAAAAACTGTATTTCGGTTCAGCTTCCCCTTTGATCAGTATCATCTGCTTTGTCCCAGGTGAAATGTGGAACTTCAGGTGTGCATAAATACAGTGTATAGCTACATATGTGCATATAGCTAGAGGGTAATTAGATACTTTGCGTTTTTAACATATACAAAATGGAATTTTTAATGCAGCATGCAGATTACAGGGTTTAGATATTGCTGTATATCAATTTTTTAATGTTTATATGTGCATCTTCCTGTTTTCCGTTTCATTCTTCTAATATATCAGTTAGTTATATGGTCTGGGATTTTGTCCACAGTATTCAAAATTTGTGGAAATCTTTTCTGAGATCCAAGGTCTTGATGCACCTATTCAAACAGACAATTGAACTTATTTCATTTACAGTTGTTTAGTCATCTGTACTTTGGGGTTAGGGAACTGAGAGCCTGAGTGGAGGTCATGCAGCTGTAACTGCTATGCCACTGTTGTGCAATGAGATTAAGCACTTCAGATTTTGTGTTCATAATGGCATCTTGTTCCACGGATTGCTCTCTACCTAGTTTGAGAGAGCTGGGCACTAGCAGCATAAAGTACAGTTCCTTGTGTGGAGGGTCAGCATGGTGTAGCCTTCTAAAGACCTGCTTAAATATAATGTGATACAGCAGATGAAGTGTAAGTTGTTAGTGAAGATTCTAAGATCAGTATTTTTTTTTCCCAGTCCCTGTGTGGAAAAAACTTGACAACTATTCTTAATGAGTACGTAGCCATGAAAACAAAAGGTAAGCCTTCAGAATGAGATTTTATTTTATTTTTCTTATCTGTTGTGAACTCTTTGAGGAAGAGGTAATATCTCTGCCTGTATATGGACTTAGAGCAATCCCCCATCTATGCTAGAAGTTGAAGGTATCAATATTATGCAGACAACAGCCAATTAGATCTGCATCTTGTGAACAGAATTAATTGATTATCTTAGTTTGGATTTGCCAGCATATATTTTCGCTTCAAATCTGAGCATAACTTCTAATGTAATAAAGCACAAAAATATCATAAAATCCACAAAACGTAGGGGCTTATGCTTGTAAAGTTATATTGTTGCCTGTTTATACTGTAAATAGGAAGGGGAGGTGCTCATCTCTTCTCTCTGGTGACCAGCGATAGGACACGAGTAAATGGAATGAAACTGTGTCAGGGGAAGTTCAGATTGGACGTTAGAGTCATAGAATACCAGGTTGAAGGGACCTCAAGGATCATCTGGTCCAACCTTTTTTGGAAAAAGCACAGTCCACACAAGATGGCCCAGCACCCTGTCCAGCTGAATCTTAAAAGTGTCCAGTGTTGGGGAATCCACCACTTCCCTGGGGAGATTATTCCGATGGCTGATTGTTCTCATTGTGAAAAATTGCCCAATCACAATCTCCCCAGGAGAAACTTGTACCCATTACCCCTTGTTTTTTCCATGTGACTCCTTATAAAAAGGGAGCCTCCACTTTCTTTGTAGCCACCCTCTAAGTACTGGAACATGGTCATGAGGTCTCCCCTAAGCCTTCTTTTCTCAAGGCTGGACAAACCCAATTCTCTCAGCCTTTCCTCACATGGCAGGCTTCCCAGTCCGTTGGTCATCTTTGTGGCCTTTCTCTGGACCCTTTCCATCCTGTCCACATCTTTTTTTGTATAGCAGGGACCAAAACTGAACACAGTTTTCCAGATGTGGCCTGACAAGTGCTGAGTAGAGTGGGATAATGACATCTTTATCTCTGCCCTTGTTGGTGCAACTCAGCATCTTGTAAGAAAAGGCTCTTCCCTGAGAGGGTGATCGGTCACTGGAACAGGCTCCCCAGGAGAGGCGTCATGGCACCAAGCCTGTCAGAGTTCAAGGAGCGTCTGGACAAGCTTTTAGTCATGTGGTTTGGTTTTAGGTAGTCCTGCGAGGAGCAGGGGGTTGGACCTTATGGATCCCTTCCCACTTGAGATATTCTATGATGCTATGAAATATCCAGGAAGAGTCCTATGATGTGAAATGTTTCTTGTCTTGTTTTTAAAACTAATTAAAATAATTTCAGAATGACAATATTTTGTCTGAATATTGGAGATAGAGTAAGAGCATTTCCTGTTTTTAAAAGCAGTTATTGAGCTTCTGAATGTTGCCAAGTCTCACAATTGTTTGATACATGTTGTATCATCAGATTTTAGTGGTTCCAAGACTTGCAATTTAAGACATACCAAGTTTGGAACATTCCTGAATGGTTTTTTTTCCTTTCACACTAGGTTTGGTGACTTAGAGACAAACATACTTTCTTCAAAATACTTTGTACTTGGCACTTTGAAACACTTAATAAATTCATCTGCTTACATCTTCCCATTGATACTTTAATGTTCTGTGATTCAAAAATACCAAGTGTTTTTACCTGTTCAGGTGACATTTTAAAATAAAACACTGCTTTTAAAGTCTTGTCTGGCAGGCTACAATTTTCAAAAGTGTGCAAGCAACTTGGGAATTTTAATACCATGCCCCTAGAAGTGAGTTAGGTTAGGTTAGTGTCTGTTTGCCCAGGAGTCAACACCATGTGCAGATTCCTTTGAGAATTATCATCATGAATGTCTTTGCCTCAGTTTCATTTAGGCTTCTAAAACTTGAGAACTGTATCCATGAGGAGTGTGTGTTCATATCAGAGTTCTTAAATTAGGAGTTAGGGCTCTCTAATTAATAGAATATAAAGATGGTGACTAGACTCCTAAAGTTAGATGATGTCTGAAACAATAATTATTTTGCTTGTGATTTTACTTTTTCCTCAACATGCCTCTGGTTTAGGCATCTAATTTTTTTTTTTAATGGTTTATTTTAGAAACAACAAATGAAGTTCCAGCAATGATGTCATCTCTATGGAAAAAATTAGACTATACACTTTCACAGATCAGGTAATATAGTTTTGAAATCAAGAAAGTAAAATTTCCCTCTACAAGTGAGTGCCTATGTTGATCAAGTCTCCTTGTCATTGTATGAGAGTGGTTTTGCTTTCTGTTGCCTCTGAGAGACTGTGAAAAAGATAAGTATGTGAGAGTTGATAGTTGAGTGGACATTTCAAGATTTTAAGGCAGGACTAGCAGATGAAGAGGGCATTCGTGTGAGCATGTGGCCTTCCTATAATAAAACAATATACTATGACTCATTTAGAATCTGATACCATTGTGGTTAGTTGATCAAAAATATAACAGTAAACTTCATTTGAAGGATCTGTGACCATTGTTTGAAAGAATACAAATAACTATCAGTTGATTAAAGCTTTCTGAAGTAATGTGTGGTTGGGACCAGACTGACATTAACCATATGATAGATACTGTCGCACTGTGTAGCTGAGCGTTTCCATTGTGCTCCTTTTATTCATGTCACCTGCTTTATTTTTTAGGAGCATGCAGAATTCCACAGGATTTTCTGCTAATCAAAGGAGTAAGTAACTGAGCCAATTTTGTGGGATCAATGGGGTCTATGTTCAAGTTATCTGTTTTGGCAAAAAATTTGGGAATGCTGGATCAATCAGTAACGCATCCTTACTCTTAAAATATTGTCAAATATGTTCTCCAGTGGTTTTTTTCAGCGTGTCTGTTGTCTTCAGTTCAGTCTATGGATTATTGTAATGGTCAAGAAAGGAAAATAAGAAAAGCTGAGCTTTTTGCAAGGGGCTTAAATTCTCTAGATAGCATTTTAATTCTCTACATAGCACTTAATTCTCCAGATAGCATTTTTTAGCATTCTCTATATAGCATATTTTCTCTGCTGAAAACTTTTTAGAAGTTTACATGGTTAAAAGGTTTAAAAAATGCTGTTGACTTAATTTGCGGTTCATAGAGGAACTGAAAGCATAACTAATTAGTTAGGATGCAGTTTCATTTCCGTAGAAAGAGAGTATAAAACGTATTACAATCTTGAAACATGTTTTTTTTAACGCATACAAACATACATCCAAGCAAAATATTAAAAGGTACTTGTTCTATCCATAATTGTTTTTTTCATTACAAAAACTGCCAAATGAACTCTCAAAAAAGTTATTTCACTTAAAAATAATTTTTTCTCCCTTTAGTACTTCTACTGAGTAACCTCTGTGATAAAAGAGAATGTGAAATTCAGGTAGTGATTGTTCTTGGATCCGAGATTCACTGGATTAGGTGGTGTTCTGTTTAAATTTGTTCTCTTTAGTCTGATAAATAAAATGCAAACTTACATCGGTTTAGCTGTTTCAGTTAAAGGTCAATTATATGAGTGGTATATTATGTAATGAAATATAATTTTTGTATGATTTGTGCCTGTAAATATTTAAGCAGTGATACAAGCATGGCGACAATGGCTGTGTAAGGTGGCTGTACGTGAATTATTTTGGCTCAAACCTGTCACACATAAGAGAAAGATGGATGTTGCTTACTTTTTGAATTTCATTAGTTAATTATTGATGCACAAAACAGTTTCAATGGAGCATCTTAATTAGGTCTTGGAAAATCAGCAACCTATTTAAATTCCTTTATCATATGTATATTTTCATCTTGTCTTTATTATCTCCAGCACGTACAAGAAGTGGAATTGTAGAAATGAAAAGACAGAGAATGCTTCAGCAATCAGCTCCTGCAAACTCAGGATTGTTGTCAGTAGCCCATCAGTCAGGGCCACAGAATTCCTCTTCCATTGCACCTCCTCAAGTTATTCATAGGCCAGCAATGAGTCAAAGCATGTCACAGACAAGAGTGAATACATTGTTTGTGCACCCGTCACAATCCCAAGAAAACAAGATCACCAGTAAGTTGCACACTTTTTTAAACATTTTTTCTGTGAAAAATCTGTGGATTTTTCCACCAAAAAAGTGGAAAATAAATGGCTTTATTCCCCTAGCTCTCCAAACTGCTTCAGGTGATTTAAATAAATAGCTCTTGCCTACTTGCTTCCTAATGCGAGTTCAAAGCTCAGAAGTGCATTAATTTGTCATTATTCTACCCTGTGTTCTCACCCTCACCCAAGTCACTTGTTTTAGCAGATAAGGGTGATCCACATCAAGTGGATGTTTTTCTTAGGATACATTTAAAAATAAATGGTTCTCATTGTCATGGCAATCCCAAATTATTTTGTATGAATTCCCAGGAACTGATTGGAACATAATAAGTAGTGTGTGGATTTCTGTAGTGCTTTAACAATGTCGCTGGAAAAGGTACTGGCATTATGACCTCTTTTTTTCCTTTATAAAGCAGGAGATTTCATACACATACAAGTTCCAGCATCACAAGAACGAAAGCTTCATTCAAACTTGCTTTCTCCAGGAAGACGAAAAAGGTAAACATGGGGGTTTGGGGGTTTTTTGTTTGTTTGTTTTTTTAAAATTGTTCAGAGATTACGCAGTGTTCTAACCTCTAGTGTAAATTTTCTTAGGTGGTGGAGTGTTTCACACTTTAGATCTACTGAGAGTGGCCAGTGTGTGATGTTGCACAAAGGAAAGGAATGTCCAACAACTTCACATTAGATGGATAGGAGGCTACTTGTGCTTCTTTATTGCATATGGCCAGTTTTTATGTTATTTCAATGTTAGACATATGCAAATAATCTTGGAGCCTGAGTATTCCTTACAAAATATCCTTATCAAGGAAATCACCGTGATTTCATGTAAAAGCAGTACATTTCCTATTCATCATCTAAAATTCATATGCAGCCTAACATTGGTTTGTTTCTTTGACAGCAGCTGTTCCTTGAGAGATCTTTATTTTCAGTGGTAAAGCCCAGATCTTTTTCTTGAATGGCAGTTAATTAGTTAATTAACCTGTAATACCAGTTAAAGTAACTTCTAGTGGATGGGGGGGGAAATACTGAATAGTGGGCATGGAATTCAATTTGCCATTGTGCTGTTTACCCGCGGTCTGTGGATTTCCTTGTAACCTGTATGAAGTCAGACACAATATATGCATACGACATAACGAAACGTGTCAGCTTTTATTGCTTTTCCAGTATGTAATTAATTTTCTGTTGATTAAAATCTTTTGTTTGCTAAGAAGAAAGAGAAACACCTAATTCACTGGCCATTAGGTCTATTGTTTGCTATGTTTTCACAAAATACATCATAAATTTCCTGGAATGTTTCAGTGAATCTCAGAAGAGGAAAAGTATTGCAACATCTGGACCTCTTTCAGTGACCATAAGTTCTCAAGACCCTGATGAAGTATTAATAGAAAAAGAAAGTGAGCCACTTGAAGAACTCATAGATGGTAACTTCCCAGTGAGTATATACTTGTGGAAGGCATTTGCATTCAAGACATAAATTCAGACTAAGGAGTAGTAGTCTTTTACATGTTGTTTGTCTTTGGTATTATAGAAGTTAACTTTAAAAGATAAATTTATTGTTTTGTATTTGAAGTAGCTCTTCTGTGAATTTAACTAGTGAGGATGACTTGGCTATGTAGAGGGTTTTTTCCTTGATTTATTTGCTTTGCTAAGGAACCTGTAAGCTGTCAGAATAAAGTACTTTTTTAGAGAATGGAAACTAGAAAGCACAATAAGCCTTGCTGTACTTTAGGAGAGCAAAAGTACAGGAATGTTTTAGGATGATTCTCGTAGCAATGTCGTGCAGTCAGAGATTAGCTGTCTCACTGTCACAGTGTTCTCTCTGTTTAATTGGGGTTTTTTAAGCATTAAGGTGGAAATTCATGCCCAGTGATAGAAACTTGACCAGTTTAAAACTGTTTTCCAGCAACTGGTTATTGAAAATGCCAGAGAAAAAATCTTGAGCAACAAATCTCTTCAGGAGAAGCTTGCTGAGAACATTAACAAGATCCTGAGCAGGTAATAAAAGGAAACTATAAACTTCATACATATTCTTATTTGATTTATTTTTGAGTTCTGAACTAATGCCTAATGTGTTCCAGTGATGGCAATGTTGCTCAGGCTCCTAAACAGACAGACAGTGGTCCCACGGAACAGGAGACTTCAATTGATGAAATCCTTGGCCTTCAGGTAGGTGTGGGTTGCCCTGTTTACATTTTTTGAAGACCAGGCACATGAGAATGGTTGGTTATGGGAACGATGGTGAACCTCCTTCTACTGTCTGGTATCTGAGATTGCTCTCCTCTTTCTCTTCTTTATTTTTTGTTTGTTTTACAATACAGCTAAGCCTGTGTAATGGCCAGTTTCTGCCATGGGCAGTTCCACAACTTGCATAGGCATTAGCTCTTATCTTGTTGTGTGGTGGTGGGCAGGCTCAGGGAGCTGAACTGACAGCATACTAGTATTTTGCTGGGGTTAATTTTGAGCCAGTTAAGCACTCTGAATTTGTTCCCAGTGCCTGTACAAGGCAACATAAGCATGCAGCAGGGTCAAAAGCCAAGGGAGTAGCTTCTGGCAGTGGTTAGCTGTTAACATTACCCACAGACTGAGATCGAAGTACACTGTCCTGCAGTCACCAGCTGCCTACAGATCCCTGGATCCAGATCCCTGGATCTTTGGTACCAATAATTGAGTACCAGCTTCTGACTGGGGATCTGATCAATAGCCTTGTAAAAGAAAAAGGAATTTAAAATATCTTGTGGTTTCCAAACTTGGTCTGATCTGATTTTCTGATTTGCTGTAAGATAAACATGGATTGTCTACTATAGCAAGAGAAATTGTCTTTGGAGCCTAAATAAGAAGTCTTTTTCTTCAAATATAGTATTTTCTTGCTTTTGGAGGAAATGAACTTTCTACTTCTACAAACTACGACTTCTAGTGTTCTCCCTTCATTCTCTCACAGCCCTCAAGCTGGCAATCACAGAGTTATAAAGGGCTCTTAATGAGGAAATTAGAATCTTCATGGCCCTTATGAAAAGGGAGGAGAGTAGAGGTAGTTGCCTGCTTACGATGGAGAGGTGTCTGGTTTTTAAAAGCTATTATTCTGTCGCTTGGCGATTTTTAGGTCAATTTTTATCAAAATATGGAGCTGAAAAGCTGTATTCCATTTTTCTGAGCATAATTATAGAATCATAGAATGGTTTGGGTTGGAAGGGACCTTAAAAATCATCCAGTTCCAACCCCCCTGCCATCAGCAGGGACACCTTCCACTAGATCAGGTTGCTCAAGGCCTCATCCAGCCTGGCCTTAAACGCTTCCAGGGAGGGGGCAAATCAAAGCAGAAGAAAATCAAAGCAGCTTCTTAGTTTAGTTAGAGTAGCTAAGGCAAAATAATCAAGCTTAACACATGGGATATCCAGCCTTACAACCACCATATCAAAAGTTGTAGAGCGCTTAGAGGATCTCAAGGAAGTCAGGGAAACTTTGTCTTTGAGCGCTTGAATGTGTACGGGGTGTCCCATTCATTTTCTTCCTGGGCTGCTACCAAACCAGTCAGCTTGAAACAGGAACCTTAGAGCAGTGTCCTATGTAGCTGTGCCTTCCACAGAAAAGCAATTGGAAGTTATATTACAGAACATGTAGTGGGTAAATGAACCTTTGCTTAGCATTGTCTTCCAGGGTTGATTTGGGGATTTATTTTTTTTTACCAGTGGTTGGCTAGTGCAGGCTCACAGCGTTTGTACCATCTGCATAAGCTTCCAGTGTAGCCCAAGATTTATCCTTTCTTAAACACTGCTGGTCATTGTGTGCAGAATATTCCAATATGCATGTGCAGGGTGTAATGTCTGACACAGATGTTCAGTTTTGGGGGACTTTATTTCTTAAACTTCAATCAATAATATTTTTAAACATTTGTGTCAGTGTGTTTCCAGCGTTAGTCTTTTATGTTTCTGTGCTGAGCAGAAATAATAGAACTAAAACCAATCTGAAAACAATTCTTGTCTGTTTTTCTTCTAAGCTATGAAAGTAACTGTCTAACAGTTCTGTATATCTTGTCTTTTCTCAGGGTGAAATTCATATGTCAGAAGAGGCCATACAGGACATTCTAGAACAGACAGAATCAGATCCAGCTTTTCAGGCACTCTTTGACTTGTTTGATTATGGTAGGGTATATTAAACTCTGTACCATTACTATAAAGCATCATGAATGATGAATTTTCCTAAGTATTCCTTGAAGAAGCAGAAGTTACTCAGCAGGCCTCTTTTGCAGGAGAAATGGGCTGTACAGCATCTGTGTCCCTCAATTCAGAATTGTTTTTTTACATATATCTATACATGACTATAAATGCTACATATACAGCATTTTCTTGTGGCTGAAATTCTGGTTTTGTGCTGGCTCAGTGATTATTTTACTCCTGTTATTTTAGACTCTTCTCGTCTGAAGGACGATAGTACATATTTGTTTTTCTATGCTGTTGTAATTTTTTTCTATTTTTTTCAGGGATATCCTCACATAAAATATAATGATGCTTTAACACTATTTCTGGATTTGTAATGAATATAAACAAATGGCTCTTTGATTTTAGCATGCCATTTCTTGAATTTGAAATCTCCATGCTTTATTTAAGATGTAATAATCACATTTGTGTGTAAAATTACATATTTAATCATTCTTCATGCTTTATTTTGAAAATAGGAAAGAGCAAGGTAAACAAGAACTTACCTGCTGGTATTTCTGGTCAGAGTGGAGTAGAAAATGCGATCCTGGTGGAGGAGAGTAACCTGGAAACACTTGAAAGTTCTTTAGGAACAGAAGAAACTGGTAGATGTAGGTGGTTTTGGTTTTATATTTTTCTTTAAGATCTCTTCTAGTCTGTTTACTTTTCATTATGAAAATATTTTCAGACAACTTGTACATTTCAAAATATTTCTGTTTTCAATGGTAATATCCAATCTGACATTTACATTGCTTGAACATATGGATATACCTAGTCTGTTAGAAAGTTTCAGTCTGTTAAATTTAAGAGTAGTTCATCAATGTACTTAGAAGTTTTATTTGGTAAGTTCCTAAATGAAACCTGAAAATCTGTAAATCTGTTTTCTCATTCAAAGCAGAGATACTTTGCAGTATTCATCGTGGAACACACAAAGATAATATTTTACATCTAACCATATCAATCTTTTCTCTCTATTCTGTAATGTATTGGTTAATTAATATATACAAAAAGATTTACTCTGGATAAAAGGTGTGTTTAGTCTGTTCTTAACAATAGTCCATCAGTAGCAGATATTTAGTGAAAGTATATGAGAAATAGAGCCAAGAGGTCTTTGTCCTGAAATACTTTTTGTGCTTCTGGAAATTTGGTTTGGTGACATGAACTGTTTGCTTATTATGTGTACACTTAGTATTTATGTACAGACTGATTTGCCAGGTTGGCTAATGTATGTAACCATATGTTTCATATACTTTGCACTCAGCCTGAAAGTACATATGAGTAGCATTATTCCCACTTAGTTTTGTGTGAAGCAGTTTTCCATTGAACTGATAAGTTGCTTCTAAAATGTTGTAAAAGGATCATCTGTTCTAATAATTATGGAACTAATTTATTCTCCGTTTTACAGGTGATAATTCTAGAGAATCACTGTCCTGTAAAGGTTTTCAGATAGCAGAAGCATCATGTGCCTTGAAGACCAGCGTTAATGATGTTGATATGGCTAAGAAAAATACAACCAGTGAACAGCTGCATGGAAATTGTAGACCAAGGAAGGAGACTGAAGTACTTAAAAACGTTACCCCTGAACATACTGGAGAGCTTGAAATCGCTTTTGAATCCGTGCCTGATTTGACGGAACCTGACAAGAGACAGAGTTCTGATGGTGAATGTAATGAACGCTGTGGAGATTCTTATGACAAAAAAGAGTTGTCTGCGTTGGTATCTGAGAGTGAAAGAGCTGTGGAAATTGAAAAAGGCCCACTAAGTCATAGTGCTCAAAGTAGTCCTAATTTAGAATATGTTAATTCTGGTAGTCCACAAATTTCTTTGATTTCATTGGCAGAAGGTACTACAGCCAGTGAAAACAAAACACATCCTGGAAGTAAATGTCACTTATCACCAGATACATCACAATCTGAAAAAACACTTACTGCAAGCCCTCCTGATGGGAGCCCTGGACAGAGTCTGCTGCTGGGAAAAAACGGTTCATCAGTTGCTAGCCCATCAGCAGACACAGGAAAAGAACAGGCTGTGACAAATGATACAGCTGCCTTACCTGGTATTTTGCAGGAGAACTCTAGCCACCACTCTAACCTTCAGGAACAGAGTACACAATCAGACTGTGCTGCAAGATCTGCAGTGAAGATTCTGGATCTTGACAAAACAGAGTTGCAGCTTGAAGTTGTTGATACTTCTAACAAAACTTATTTGAATGATCAGCATACAGTTGATAAGCCTTGTAAGAAAGATTTTAACCTTGCTTCAGGACTGACAAACTCAGATGGAACACAAGGGGAAATGCAAGAACCTTCATCTTCTACAAAAGTAGATGCTGATAATGTTTATTTCTCTTCTGGTGGCGGTGCATGTACAGAAATTTCTGTAGTATCCACTGAAAATAATCTTACTACATCTGAAATATGCCACTCTCCTCTCCCAGAAACTGCATCCTCAACAGAAGAGTCAGGTACTGAGGCCAAAAGTATCAGCGGTGTATCTTCGAGTAGTCAACCGATGGATGTTGATCCTTCTAATATAATGTCCCTCAAGATTATCATCAGCGATGATCCATTTATTTCATCGGACACGGAGTTAAATAATGCTGTTTCCAGCATCACAGGAGAAAATTTGCCAACTATAATATTGTCTTCTCCAGCCAAATCCCCAACCAAAACTGCAGGCCTGTCCAAATGTCTGACTTCAGAAGACACAGAAAAAAATGTGGATTCAGCTTTGGCAGAGCAGAATCTCCTTGTGCTTCGACCGAAGGATCCTGTGGTCACTGCCGTTAACACTCAGAATGAAGACGGCGCTGTGTTTTCAGTTGCAGGTACAACTAACCTTTCCAAGGAAGGGGGATTTATACAGTTGATGCCAGCAACAAGCACAGCTTTTGGGAATTCAAACAACCTTTATATAGCCACCTGTGTGACTGATCCGGGCACCTTGGGCACAGCTGTGACACCATCAAATGTAGTTGTGCTGCCTGGCAGTTCTATGCCACTTGCTGCCCAGGCTCCAGTTGTGCAACAGTTACGGACGCCTCCGAGATCCAGCAGTACATTTGCACCAAACCAGACTGTCTCCCCAAACTTCCCACAAGGTAATCTTGTTACTAGAAAATAATGGAAAGTGTGTTTATATAGCATTTTTATTCTTTTTCTGAAAGTGCATTAAAAGTAAACAATTTTTAAACACTGGTCTGTCTGTCCCTTGAAACTAGCCAGGAGTTACACGCTTTTGAAGTATACCAGTTGCTACTAAAAATGGAGTAAAAACTACAAGGAGCCATTGACCAGGCTGTTTTGGAAAACGTATTTTCATATTTCAGAAGCTTAAATTAGATAATTTTATCAGTGATAAATTTAGGAAGCATATTTTGGCTTACACTAGGAGAGCCCATTGTTTTGGTTAAGTAAAACAGGGTTTTTGTGTTTGTTTTAATAAAATTACCGTTATAAATAGAATGCTATGTGTTATAAGTATCCATATTTAGTTTAGATAACTGTTTAAATGTAGATAGTCCTTCCAAAACTACTTCTGTGTTTTGTTTTGTTTCATATTCAAAAAACCTGTCCTACACTAGAAATACGTTTAGACAAAAATGAAAGCATTCCATTATTTCTTTCCATAAAATAAAATCTCGCCTGGTAGAAGCATTTTTATTGCTGCAGCAAGAAAAAAATGTAAGTGCTTTTTATGTTAAACCTGACTATAAACCAGCTGTAATCAACACATAGAGATTTATTTTCGAAACTAAAAACTTGTTGCATTTATCCTTGAATTTCTGTGTGTAGTCTTTTCATTGTGGTCAGAGGCCAGTGCAACAGTACGTGTGAGATCTTAAGAGCGCCGACCTTTTCTGTCATCAGGATTTCTTTATGCAACTGGTATCGTCATGTTTTTTCATAGAGAGAGAAGCAGAAGTTTGCCCATTAATCTGCATTTGATATTTTTCCTGCTACTGCTCTTGTATCTGAGGAACTGAGTGGAATAAATTTTTCTTTCACTTTTGAGATTGTTCTTCCACTTTCTAATTAATATGCTGTAATATGTTGTTTCCCTGTTTTATAATTCCTGCACGTGTGATGCGTGGCAGCCGGACGCTCTTACAACCTGTGAGAATAACTGTTTTAAAACAGCCGTTTTAACAATGGTTTAAATAGGAAACTTTGGCTTAAATATTACAAATTAGTCTTACTGTGCGTTTTTGGTTGGTTGTTTTGTTGGGTTTTTTAAAATAATTAATCTCAAACCTACTAATGAATTAGCTTCTTTGTGTACTATACATTTAACACCTCCTACCAGCCAGGAGTACGTTAGATACCTGTGTGCAGACAAAGCTAGGCTTTCCCAGCTTGCCACGTGTTTGTAAGGGGAAGGTGTTATGGGTGCACTGGAAGAAAAAAAATAGTCTCCTTATGACTTTTGAGTATGTTAATTTTGGAGAATAGGGTGCAAATAATAGTTTGCTGCTTAGTTCTTACTAAGCAGCAGAATAAGGTATTTGATGTTACTTTTACTGGTTTTTTTAAATCACTTTAATTCAAAGTTCAAACCTTAACCTAGGTTCGTCATACTTCAAGCTTAATTTTGAACTATTCCTTAAAAAGGAGAACAGACTTTAACTAAAGAATTGGATATAAACTGAAGAGAACACTGGTACTTACCATATTTTCTAGTAGTAATGTGTAGTAAGGACACTGAAGTTTTTCTAAAAAGCCAGAGCTTTTCTTGCCATAAGTTTGACCCTGAATAATTTTAAGAAATCCTGTCTTGAAGCTTTTCTGTTCACTGAAGTATTTTTAGTTTCTGTACTATTTTAACACTTTGGTATTTTTTAGGTTCTGCCATTATAATTGCATCTCCAGTGCAACCTGTTTTGCAAGGAATGGTGGGAATGATACCTCTCTCCGTAGTAGGACAAAATGGAAATACGTTCTCAGCACCTGCCCGCCAGGTAGCACATCACAAACAAAGCTTTTCAGAATTAAAGCTCAAATGGTAAGGAATCTTTTGGTAAATTGTAATGGAATATTTTGATTCTTTCAAGGTTCTCCATATGCCTGTGGCTAACCCAGTGTGCAACAGAAGCGTCCCAAAACTTCCCATCCCTCCCAAATCACAAAAGATCCCTGGAGCAAGAAACAAGACTAACACAGGTACCCGCCTTGCATTCTTGAGAAGAGCAGAAAAGAAGTGGGAGTTCTAAAGACATGTCAGTTCTGAGGAATAAAGTTTTATAAATTCCAGGGCTGCTCTGCCAGGTCACTGCTGGGATGGCTGTGAGAGAGGCCTGTATCTGCAGTTGGTAACTGTACTTGTGCAGTTTACAAAGAAGAACTCTCAGCATATAAAATAATTCCAGATTTAGGATCAAGCTTATTTCCAAAATTTTAATGTTTCAATGATGTAATGCAGTTTTAAAAGTTTACTTTTCTTTATATTTCTGATAATTTTTCATTTTGTTGGTTGTAAGTACAGTTTACTGCTGCCATTGAAACCAAGCCACATGGTAACAAAGGAGTTATTAGAAGAGTCAGTGATTCTAAACATTTATTAAGGGAAATATTTAATAGAAGTGTTGCAAAAAATGCACTCTGCTATCTGTTTTGTCTTTGCCATTTCAGGTGTGTTTTGTATATTCATTTCATTGAGAGCTTGTTTCTCTAAATAGTAAATTGAAACAGGACTGGAGTTACATTCATTTCTCAGTGTTGGGAGGGGGTAAAGCAAAATAATTGAAAGTAAGAAAGAAATTGAGTTATAAGGACAACTTGTGCTTCAGCCTAGCTACCTTTTTTAAAAAGAGTAGGCTAACACATGAAGATAGAAACAGAATGAAGTTGCAAATTAAGAAAAAAGCTAGGATTGTATGGTTAGTCTGCATTCTGGTTTGCTGATGGATAACTGAGAGTTCCCTGTGGTTATTTCCCTTCTACGTGGAAATCCCCACTGTGCATTTTTAAGTCCAGCATAGTTGGTTTTGTCTTGCCAGACCTACCTGTTATCCCAGTGTAGACAGCAAGCTGCTTGTTTGTGCTGAGTTGGTGACCTTTGCTAAGCTATTAATCTGTAAACTTCAAAATTACCAAAAAAATGAAGAGTCTTGTTGCTGGGTTTTTCTTTATTGATTCCCTGTCAAGTGAAATGTCATTGTACTAACAGTGAGATGATTTACGTGGAGCATTGTACTTGATTAATACTTCATCTGTTGTTCCAGGAAAACTGGTACCAGGTGTAGCTGAGCCTTTGAACCATACAAACCCTCGAACACAAAGGTTGGTAGCGCTGGGTATTCAAACTTGCTTTCTTTTTCCTGCCATGAATTTCTTCGTACAGTGTTGGTGGAGAGGAGAGCAGCCTTTTTTAACAATGGCATAAGCAGTGCCCCTTTTATGTCCTCCTGTCTATCTGCCAGGAGCATTGATACAGATGTGTGCTGGTACTGGGGCAGCCTGTGCTAGAATTTTGCTGTCACTGTTCCCAGGTTCATTTTGTATGGCTTTGTGTTTATTTTCTCCTGTCTCATTTGTCAGATGAAAATTGAGCAGAGTCTAAGGTAGGAGAAATCGCCTGTTATATTTACTAGGAGATTTACTAGGAGATTTTAATGACTAAACCCCCCCCCCCCCCTTTCCTTTTCAGTTGAGTGGTACCCCTGGTTTTGTAGGACAGCCTCATTACCTTTACTACTCCCTGGCCCAAATCCAGTAGAGCTTGTGAGATTGGGTTCTGCATCTGTTTCAGCTCTGCAGATGAGAACACTCTTTGGTCATTTATAAAGTAAAAAGTCAGAGGAAAGATGGCGAAGAGAACAGCATGCTAACTTTATATTGATGAATACAACTTAATTAGTGATTGGGACAGGCACTAGTTTTCTGTGGGGTGAGTGAGAGAAAAGAAAGCAAGGCTTCAGTAGGAACTCTCCTTATCATTAATGGACATAAGAAAGAAAAGGATGTTGGAATGAGCAAAAGAATATGGGAGGAGGTCAGTTTAAATATTACAGGTGAAACATTCTTTTATTGTAAAAATAAAACATACTTAAAAAAAAAAATCTGCCTGTTCAGAACTCAGTTAAAATGTTGGAAGAGTGGAAGAAAACAGGAATAAATTCAACTTGTTAAAAAAAAAAAACAAAACAAAAAAGTCCACACACACACAAAAAAAAAAACCCAAGGTATACAGTATACCTGCATGCAAAAATTAGTGATTTTTAAAAAGCCACAGAAGCAAGATTTTGGATAATATCGCTTTGATAATCCAGCTTTCTGTTAATTTTAATTGATCTTCAGACGTATGTTTTGCACAGCAAAGAGAGCAAAATGTTCCCTGTAAAGGGATGTAATTTTTCATTTCTGCTCTCTACCCTGTCTCGTCTCAAATTCCACGGAAAAAGAACAAACTGCAGCCACCCAAACCCTCTTTACCATCCCAAAGTTAATTTGATTTTTCCTCTTACAAACCTTAAAGGCTTATCTGCATGAGGAGGATCTTGCTAGCATAGATGAAGATGCAGAAGCCTCTCCTGGAAATGCAGCGATAAGGCAGGAAGAGGGCACAGATATAACAGTGGCACGAGCTGACAGAGCAGACACATTTTTCTTTGGACATCACTACAGTGCAGTGGTGTTTTTTTCACCCTAGTGTGGCTGGTTGTCAGGTGGAGACCAAGCCCTGGGGCGTTAGTATGTTCTTGTCCAGAGGCCCATTGAAAGTTTTTCGTCTGGCTCTGTGTCCCATCACCTACAGCAAATGCATGGGGGAGAGTAAAAGGCATGAAGATGGTGATACTGCCCAGAATATTCTGGCAACCTCCTAGCCGTTTCAAGGACTTCCAGAGCCACAACCAGTATTCTGGGATGGACTGTGCTGTTGTGAATGCACTCAGTTTCTTTTTGAACTCAAGTAAGCTACCAACATCCACAAATAGCCCAGGGTAAAAAAAGGTCCCAGGCTTAATTACATGCAGTGTCCAAACCTCCTTGTTTTGTTTTGCACCTGATACCACTTTTACTTGATGCCCCTAGTTCTTCTGCTGGAAGATACAGCAAATGGTTTCCTTTTTGTTGGTTTCTTTTTCCCAGAGCTCTGTTGCATTTCCCCTCGAGTCATCTCTCTTTCTAGGCTGAAGAGCCCCGATCTACCTAATTGTTCTCTTGACAGACTCTGTTTCATACCTTTTTTTCATCCTTTTAGGCCTTTGAGCTTTCTGCAGTTGTCATCCTTTACTCTTGGTCTTTGTGTGTTGATAAAATATTTAGATTTAGAGAAAGCAGGGAGCTTTAAACAGGTGTTTCGAGGGGTGGGTGGGGACTTCCAGCCAGCTGAAATGAACTTGCCTAGTAAGAACAATTATGTTGCTGAAGTGTTTTCATTGCATTTTCAGGACTGGAAATTCAGACAAGCTTATCACTGCAGAACTAGGAAGGAAAGCGGAGGAGAATTTACCTGTTGCACCAGTAGAAAGCACAAGCTCAAATTCAAGACAAAGTGAAAGTCACAGGAGAGTGCTTTGCTTTGATAATGTCCTACCTGCTCCAGGAGGAAACACCCAAATTCAGACTACTAAGAGTTTATCCCACAAAGAAAGAAACGAAAATGCTTTATTTGCTGTTGACTCTGCATCATCCTCTGCTAAGGCCCAGGTAGCAAAGAGAGAGAAAGATAAAACATTGCCTAGAATTCTGTGTAAGCCAGAAGTCAGTAGCAACAGAAGCACATCTGCAAAGGAGCCACAGCCCGAGCGGAAGGTGGCAGCTGCAGGGCTTCCATTAGATCCCTTCCACAAGACGACAGCAAATAAAGAAAATGAATTGCGAAGGGACGCTGATGAAAAACAGAAGAGCCAGGACACTGCCAAGCTCTCAAACGGCCAGCAAAGTGTTAGCTTATGGAATGAGAAGACAGTTGCTTCGGTGCAAGAGCTGAACAAAAAGCAAGGGTCCTTGTCCAATGGGACTGGCAAATCTGCCGTCTCCGTTCCTTTGTCTTCAAAGGAACCGAAGCGAGAACCGGCGAAAGTTCCCAACCAAGGCCTCTGCCTGTCCAGTCCCTTCGCTAAACAATGTGTGGAAATGCTGCAGGACATCCAGTGGCACAGCCCGACTAGTAAAACAGTTGAAAACGGAGAACTGCCAGTACCCCGTACGCCGTCCGGCGTTGAGGACAGGCATGCGGATGACACTACAGACAGCGTACGGACACCGACCTGCCGGCGCTTCAACGAGGACAGCGCCACCCCTAGGATAATGGTTCCCCCCGCTACGCCAGACCTGCCTGCCTGCAGCCCGGCCAGTGAAACGGGTAGTGAAAATAGTGTCAGTATGGCTGCTCACACGCTGATGATCCTCTCACGGGCGGCTATTGCACGGACTAGCACTGCAACCCCCCTGAAGGACAATACTCAACAGTTCAGATCTTTGCGGAGCGCAGTAAAGAAAAGGAAACTTGAGGACTTGAATGAGAGTGAGAGAAATTCTCGTTCTGCAAATAGGAAAGACCTTCAAAGCTCTCCAACACCTTCAAAGAAGAAGAAAATAAAGGCAAGTATAGGCACTTACTTTTACTTTAAAATTCTAAATATATATTGGACATCTGTGTGTATATATATTATAAATAATGGGATGATTCAGAGGTGCTGATCCAACTCCCCATCATCTTATTTGTATTTGTCAGTTTTATTAACTTTGCCTCTTGAGCCTACTCTGAACTAACAGTTTTGTTAAGATCAGCGTAGTTTTAAGATACACACAAGTAACTACTGGCTCCCTGCACGTACCTGTGAAAATCACATTATTTCCCTTAAAACATGAATGAGTTTCTAAATTCTAACTTGAATCTAAGTTACTATGTGGAATGTAGGAATTAGGCCAAAGTCAAACTAGGCCTTACTAGAATTCAAGTTATTCTTATGTTTACCACCAGGACTAGGAATCCACATTTTGTGCATTCCCAGTCTCTGTAGTCTACAGCACCATGCCCTTGACTTCAGGATTCGATTTAATGGCAAATAGCAAAGGTGTGAGACCTGTAAAGGTGATGTATGTAAATCAAAAAGGAGACACAGTATAACTTCAGCATTCTTAGGCTTTCTATTACTAAAAATAAATAGAAAATTGTTTTGCATGCTCTTGAAATATTATAACTGAAAACCACTCAGTTACTTGAACTGCGTATGTGGCAAGAGCTGCAAGGCTGTGCCTGTCTGAAGGCGGGAGGGCTGCTGCTGAGCTGAGAGCTCAGGCACTCCCGTCCCATAACCATGCCATGGGTACCCTGGGGGCACGTGTAAGGTTGTGGTGTCTGATGTCTGGGTGAGCTTTGTGCAGCTGTGCCTGCGAGGTGGATGGAAGAAAGAGAAGGAAAGGAACACTCACAGCCTCTTCATTATCCCCTGGTTATCTGTATTTAACACAACTGTTCTCTTCTCCTACAGAAAAAGAAGCTACCAAATTCTTTTCCAGCATTTTTTGGAATGGACGTGGACAAGTTCTTGTTGTCTTTGCATTACGATGAATGAAGAAGTTGAACTGTGACTGTCTAAAGCTAGGTGGTGTTATGCTGAGGTTCTGCATGGGAAGAGGAGTTAATTCTGTAGGCTGAGTTGCACTTTCAGTGCACTGAAGTTTCACTTTATAGCAAAATCATGCTGTTTCTGAAGCAGGTTGCTAAGTGTAAATATCATTGAGTTGGTATATGTTTATTTTTTAAAAAGCACTTGCGTTAATTATAGAGCCATTTAATTTGCAAAATTGTAAATTTGTATAAATGTAATGTAAGAAAAGTTGTATGTTTCCTATTGTACCACGTTGTCTGTGTTCTGCTGCATTCTCTACTCAGCCACCCGAACCACTCAGCCAACTTGTGAAAAGGTGGTGGACTGGAAGGTGGTGTGTGGAGTTCCCCCACGGGCAGCTAACCTGGCTGCCTCCCCTTCTCTTGTTCCATCTGAAAGGGACTTAATCTTCAGGCGTAACCGCCTTGTACTAACTCTCCCTTCTCTCTTCACTGTCAAACCCATGACGTCGGGCTTTGAGTGAGCTAACAAAAATACCAGTAACTAAATGTAAGGCCAGTAAAACCTCCAGCAGTATTTCTGATCGAGTGAGCTGTAAGGTAAGGACACAAATTTGGATGGGCCTCATCTCATTACAGTGTTTGCTGCACCGGATGTTGTTTGAACACAGAAGCTGTTTTCAAACAATGTACGTTGTTGTGGGTTCAGCCCCGTGTGAATACCCCGGTGAGTTCACCCCCGTGTGAATACCCCGGTGAGAACACTTCACTGGAGCAGTAGCCAGACACGAATTTCAGAGCGTTCCGTTGCAGAAGTCAGTTCTTTTAATTGTCACTTGTACTGTTGAGGAAGCGGTTGTTCATATCACTTACACTTTCAGCCAGCCATGGAAAAAAAATCTGCATCTAACCTTTCGTTTTAACGTAGAATTTGTGATAGCTGTTACACAAACTCTCTTCAAAATGGGCGCAGGAGAAGCTCAGCCTACTTTTGGGTAATAATTAGCAAGGGTGAAAATTACCACCATAAGCCTTGCTCCAGTACTGCAGAACTTTCTCTACTGGTATTTCCTCCTTTGTTCTCAGATTGTTGAGGTCTTTAAAATGCAAGTTTTGTTGTAAGAGATCTGTACAGCAACAGGGCAATGTTTCAGATTAGTAACAAGGATTCCTAAGGAACCAATATTATGCAGTAGATGTTTATATTAAACCCATCCAATAACTAAATACTGCATAGCATTTACAGCTTGAATAAATATTTTTGGTTTAATAAAAACTTGTGTGTCTTGCATAATATTCTGTAAGTCCACTAAGCAGCTTTGAGGATACAGAAGAGTCATGTTCATCAGTCATGTTTGAAGACGGAGAGTTCAGTATTAAACACAAATTCTAACAGCAATCATCAGAGGGTCTATAGGGCAGGCAAGCAAAAAAAAATTGTCTTAAGTAAGTGGAAAATGCTTCTGACTGTTCATATTTGATACTTTAAAATAGAGTTGCTATTTATTTGAGATCTAGTGTAGCTCTTTCATGGGACAGCCACTATCCACCATGGTCCTTCTTTTTCAGTTCAGGTGATCTGGTAATGCTAAAGTTCACTTTTCAAGGATAAAAACCATCTTCAGTTCCAAGCTGCTTTCATATGGCAAATAACTTTTACAAGAATAGGTGTCGGCGCATGAATGAAGGTTAGTCTTCTTAAAATGTAGCATGTTCATTTGCTACCTCTACAAGTACATTCTTTCCCAGAAAAAAAACAGATCCCACTGCATCCCAGACAAAGTATTTATTCCCTCTACTTTATGGAGGAAAATGTAAGGACAATCAGTGGGTAAAGATGACTTCCTCTTGAAATGAAATTCAAAATCAGAAAGCAGTTGTCCCAAATCCCAGCTAAGAAACCTAAAAGTGTCTGATGTTTATCCCTTGTGGAAAGGGAGAGGTGGGAACAGGCTTTACACTGGTGAAACAGCCAGGTTTTGCCCTCTGGTAAAAAGCCTGCAGAAGAAACAGCATGAGTTTCCCCCTGAAGTCTTGAACAAGATTCATTCCAGGAAAGGAGCTTCCTGTCCCCCCAGAATTGCTAGAGGAATGCTCAACCCTCTACCCTTCTCCTAGCAGCGCTATGACTTACCAAGTGAATTCATTTTCAGTGGCAGTTGAGAAACCATCCGTCACTTAGGGAGGAGGCACAGTTAACAAACATTCTTTATTGTCAAGCATCAAGAGATTATCCTAATTCGACATTTTTTATTTGTACTGTATAAAAACTTGCACTGACTCAAAAGTAATAAAAGCCCAGTTGTCTGTATCAATAATCAATGATGTTTTAAGAAATTTTAGAGGAGCATCTGCTTTTTGATAAATAAGATGTAACAGGTACCATCATTTTGATCCGCAAGCGTTTAAGGCTTTGTTTCCAGCGCAATTTGGGGCTACAGCTTCTCTATCAATATTGCAGAAGCACCTCCTCCTCCATTGCAAATTCCTGCAAGACCATATTGTCCTTGTTTCAGCGCATGAGCCATGTGAACAACAATTCTTGCTCCAGACATTCTAAACAGAGGAAAAAAAAAAACAACATATAGAACTTAGTTTAAGTTATATTAAGCAAAAGGAAATTCTTAATTTGACCCACACAGGCTGGTAGAATATAGTATTGATTCACTGGAGAGGAAAAACCACCAACAAGAAGACTAAACAGACCCTTTCATCTACATTTAGATGCAATACAGGTTATTAAATTTAAGACCAAAAAAAAAAAAATCATATTCCCTTAACAGAAGCAGCTGCTATTGCAAAGGAGACGTTGGCATGTCTTGGGGGATTATGCCTTGGTTAGAGCTTTTTATGAACCATGAAGTACTCCTACTTGTTCCTGATGTACAATGTAGTTATTCACATCTATATTCACTTAGAGGTTTTGAAATGGGTTTTTCCTCATGGAGCTGGACTGTGCAGCAAGATCAGCCTTCGGGAGGCCTAACAGGATATACTGAAGTCATGAGTGAGTTCCAGCTGCTGGGGAACACAGCAGGTGATGTGACTTCTCTCACCAGATGACAGGACAGTCCCACCAACATCCCCAGACTCTCCCTGGCTGCTGCATTACGTGCTTGGAGACTTTTGGATTCATTGCCAAAAAGGTTTGGATAACACCTGGAATTTCACTTTGCTGATTTAAGAAAAACAAAAAGTCCCTGTACCACATCCTTCGCTATTTCCCTAAGCTTACCTGTAAATTTCATTAGCTTAACTACTTGATTAATTATTATTGTTTATTGTTTCATGTTAATAGTGGTTTGTTTTTAATACTTCATAAATCCAGATGGCTATGGTAACAAGGAAGCTCGTTACAGAAGTAGGTGATAACTAACTGAAAAGAGATCATGCTCTTTTCAAGGTACCCTGAAATTTAACACCTGAATGACGTCGCTATGTACTTGACAGCAAATTTTACTACCCTTCCTACTCACGTTAAATTTGGGAATACAGGTGAACGTGTTAGCAGTGCGTCTAGAAAACACCAGCTCTGTGCAGAACAAACCCCAGTGCTTATTTACCCACCCAATGGGATGTCCAAGAGAGACGGCGCCTCCGTTAATATTCACTTTTTGTGGATCAATACCCAGCATTTTGATGTTGGCCAGCACCACCACACTGAACGCTTCGTTGATTTCCCACATTGCAATATCTTCTTTTTTCAGGCCTGTCTCGCTTAGAATCTACAAATGATAATAAAAAATAATTACTACTATAAAAAAAATTAGGAAGCTAATTATAGAAATAATTAGGTCTGTTTTGAAGTTGGTGACTCAGGCTGCCCATAGTCCCTACCAGGCAAGGGATTCAAGTTCACATTTCAGAACCTTTGTCAGATGGGAAAAAGCAAAACTGAGGTGCTGCGGCACAAACTTTGAGTTTTCACAACAGAAGAAACAGAGAGTACCTGTGCCAGGAATGTTTTAATCACACTAAGGCTGCTGCTAGAGTAAAGCACTGCCTCGTGCCGTACGCTTGTCTTCAGTTCCTTTCTGTACTAGTCTATACTTGGAGAGCCATTTTTATTTTGCCTTTTATCTGTACTGGCTGCCAAGCTTCAAAAGTGTAAGCAAGTGCAGAGCTGCTGAAAGCAGTATAAAGCCGTCTTCTCTTTCAGAACAGGCCAGAAATTTGTTACTCTGAAAATCTGCATTCTAGCCTTGAACCTCTGAAAAACATGTGTTCTTTGTATTTATGATGTAATTATAATTTTGATGCCAATTACAGGAAAGCCCATGGAGCAATAAACCAACAATCCAGTGCTAGGGAAGTTTGTTGATTTTCAAAAACCACTGTTTTATTCCTACCTTGGGAACAGCATATGCAGGTGCAATTGGGAAGTCAATGGGATCAACAGCAGCATCCGCAAAAGCTGTAAGAATCGTAAAAGCTGTTTAAAGACCTTTTGTTTTTACCATACACAGTTTTTATTGATGCAAGCAGCAAACCCAGCCAAGATAAAAAAATTATGAATATAATGGTCTATAAAATAGATAGGTTTAAAGTTTAGTGCTTTAAGGGAGCCACACAATAACATTTCCAGATTTTTAACAGCATTCCATATAGAAAATTCTGTTTATGATCAAAAGCCTGGTACAACACTTGAAGTTTCAAAGACTGTATAGAGAAGATGCAGCTACATGCCTAAGGGCTTAACTTTTCTGTTCCAGGAGCGTCCGATAACTGGCCAAGCAGGACTCCCAGCCTGAGAGCTTACTGTGGGAGTATTTTCCAGGACTGTACTCAAAGATAAGAAAAGAAAAACCTTACCTACTATCCGTGCCAATGGTTTGACTTTCAGTCTCTTGGCTGCCTCTGTGGTCATCAGCACCAAAGCAGCTGCTCCATCGTTCAGAGTACTGGCATTAGCAGCTGTAACCGTCCCTAGACAAGGTAAAGCGTTGTTGAAACAGAGGGGAAGTGTGATACAGCTCAAGCACATCCTGTTAATGATTTGGTTTTTACCTTGGGCCCTTGAACATAAGGTCTCAACAATATGGTGATCCCTCTTGCACCAAGTTAACTAAAAATGAGTTGTTTTTTTAAAATCAGATTGATTAAACAAGTACAATCCCCTGTATTCGTATCTTTACCCAAGTGGCGGTTTAGATCACGCCTTCCACGTCAGCTGCACTGCTGGCGTTAGCACTGAATTCCAGCTCAAAAGGGTTGTGCCTGAGTGGCAGCTGTGATTTAGCCAGAAACATTTATCAATCCCAGATCCAGGGAATTCAGGCAACTATATAAAGGCACTCCAGCTCCCACTGAAACAAGAGCTTACACTTGGCAGAGACCAAGGCAATGGCTAAACTGAAACCAATCTGTTTCAGTCTTTTTAAAGTAAATGTCCAAAACAGAGGTTTTCACTGGCTCAAGGTTCTTGGATCATCTGTTAATCCAAGCCAGTTCATGCTGTTGTGAAGCATGTTTCTTTATCGCAGCAGACATTTAAAAGTTAATGGACTACTGTTGGGCACTCAAGCTCTTGTGAACAGTACTCTTCACTAGAACAAAGTATCCTTCCATTTCATAGAAAATTAAGCAGTTAATTTAACAATATTTACCATTTTCTTTTTGGAAAACAGCTTTCAGCTTTGGAACTTTACTGAAATCAACACGTTTGTATTCTTCATCTTCTTTCACTTCAGTATCTGGCTTTCCTGAAATTCAGATTTGGTTTAGTATTTTATAGAACAGTTCATTCTTAAGACATTCTAACATAGGACTTTGATTAAATGTCACCTTATTTAACAATTTATTTCAGTCAAAAATGTAAATACATGTAAAATGCCTATCAAGACGTGCTTACAAAAACAAAGGTTATTCCTTAATTCAATGTATTCACAGCAATTCCATTTATACTTCCTGGTGGTTGAATGAAAGGGACAAAGAGCATATCCTTAAGATAATTAATAGGGAAATTAAAACACAGTTGTCCTCAAGGCTAAATTCAATAGCTAGTCTTCCATGTGCATAAAAAAAGGAAGGTATGGTGTGTAACATCAAAGAAAAAATAAGGAACAAAACCAGATCACAGGTCACTGACTGACATCCAGCAGAAAGTCTGCGTAACAGAAAACTCTGATCTAATCTAAAAACAGCGTTCCTGAGATCTGCATGTTTAAATACCACAATCTGCACCGACCACAGACAATGTTACAGCTTTCAATGAGAAACATGGTTCATTTTATCACACCTTTCCATAATACCTTTTTTTGAAATAGTGACAGGAACTATTTCATTTTTCAGTATTCCTGAATCCCAGGCTGTTTTGCTCCTCGTGTAAGAGCCTATGGCATAAGTGTCCTGTTCCTCTCGTGAAATAGTGAACTTCTTCGCAGTATTCTCAGCACAGTTGCCCTTGGAGAAAACCAAGCATGTTAGGTTCGGTATTTCTGGAGATACAAAGTAGAAATGGAAATGAAAAAACTCAACTAGCAGATTTACAAAATTGAATGTGACTAATACTTGGTGTCCATTTCAAATTTACACAGTCATGATCAAACAGTAACTTCTGGATTTGGAATATGAACTTCAGATTTAGCAGATGTTTTCTGGATCCAGATTATTAAAGCCATGAAGGAACTTGCCTTGCAAGGCTTTTGGTTGTAAGTTAAAAAACTGCATGCAAAAGTCATTTTAAAGTGCTTAGGGCTGAAGTCCTCAGCGAGGGAAGATCACTGTTCAGCCACAGAACAGTATGTTCACATCATCTCACCAGTGTTTTCTTGGCGTTATTAGCTTGCCTATTCCAAAGGTTACAAGAACAGCTCAACACACTGGGCTTACTTAGCCTTCAGGACCTGATACCCTAAAACCGTACAAATATAAGTATGTTTACCTTTTGTCTGACAACTTGAATGAAATAAGTAGAATGAAACAATTAAATCATTTTATATATAGGTCAATCATAATCATAATTATACAATCATAATTCATTACCAACACTGTTTAAATGTACTTTCAGGTAACAAGCAATAGAACGAGAGCAAATGGCCTCAAGCTGTGCCAGGGGGGTTTACATCAGGTATTAGGAAAAAATTCTTCAGTGAAAGGGTTGTCAGCACTGGAACAGGCTGCCCAGGGAGGTGGTTCAGTCACTGTCCCTGGTGGTATTTGAAAGACGTGTAGATGTGGTGCTTAGGGACATGGTTTAGAGGTGGACTTGGCAGTGTTAGGTTTATGGTTGGACTCAGTGATCTTAAAAGGTCTTTTCCAACCACTCCGATTCTATGAGTCTAAATACCTAGTGACAAATTTTTTTTTTAAAAAAAGGTTACTCATTTAGTCAACCTGAAAGATTTTTTCTTAAACAGGGTTTGTTCCACCTCTCATTTCTGTAGAAAACTCAATAAATCAACACAAAACCCTTTAGTAATGTGTTCTTCCAGTTCTTCAAACAAGCAAGTTCACTTATATGCAGTTAAAGAATTAAAAATCTTCATAGCACCAGCAACTTAGTCTATTGCCAAAACACAGACAAGAGTAAGTTCCTAAAACCACAGGATGGTCCTTTCCTGTATATTCTCACACAGACTGGGAGAGTTTTTCAAGCAACCTACAGCTGCTGTAATGAAGACAAAAGGTTCTGAAATCTCATGCCAATCCATTAAACCTGTGTGTGTTATAACCATCTCCTAGAGTTTTCCCCCACATACAGGAACTAGCAAAACCACTATTTACGTTCCTACAAAAATCCCCACAATCAAAATCCATCTTAGCTGAAACATGGGAGTGGATTTCAACCAATACCCTAAGCAGAGTGCCCTATACTGCAAAAACAGTAAGTCACACACAGAAGCAGTAAGGTTGGTATCAAATAATGGATCACAGTAGAATATTCTTCATAACATGTTTTCCTACACAGCAGCAAGAACACTAACTGATCAATCAATAATGCCCTACAGAGCAACGAGGCTGGTGAAGGGACTTGAGCACAAGTCCTGTGAGGAGAGGCTGAGGGAGCTGGGGTTGTTTAGTCTGGAGAAGAGAAGGCTTAGAGGTGACCTCATCACTCTCTTCAACTACCTGAAGGGAGGTTATAGCCAGGTGGGGGTTGGTCTCTTCTCCCAGGCAACCAACAATAGGACAAGGGGGCATGGGCTCAAGCTCCGCCAGGGGAGGTTTAGGTTAGATGTTAGGAAGAAATTCTTTACAGAGAGGGTAATCAGGCACTGGAACGGCCTGCCCAGAGAGGTGGTGGATTCACCATCCCTGGAGGTTTTTAAAAAGAGATTGGACGTGGCCCTTAGTGCCATGATATAGTAACTGGAGTTGGATCGGGGGTTGGACTTGATGATCTTGGAGGTCTTTTCCAACCCAATCTATTCTACGATTCTATGATACAGCTGTGCATTTGCCAGAGGCAAAGGTCAGAAATATCCATAAACTGAAAGCAGTCGTTCTCTTTTCAAACTGTTCTTCCCTGATGCTTTTTCTTCACTATCACAGAATCGCAGAATGTCAGGGATTGGAAGGGACCTCGAAAGGTCATCTAGTCCAATCCCCCTGCCGGAGCAGGAACCTAAATGAGATCACACAGGAAGGGGTCCAAGTGGGTCTTGAATGTCTCCAGAGAAGGAGACTCCACAACCTCCCTGGGCAGCCTGTTCCAGTGCTCTGTCACCCTCACTGTAAAGAAGTTTCTTCTCAAGTTTAAGCGGTATCAGTTGGTTTCCAAACCCATCCTAAGTTTGCAGTTGTTTGTCCAATTTAAGTAACCAAGCTTCCAACAGAAGATATGAGATATGTACATTGGGGGAGGGAAAATAAACATGACAGTCTGCTGAACTGTGCAAAGCAGGTACTCTCAAAGACACCAAGTAACTTGATTGCTGTCTCCCACAGAGAGCAACTGCAATCTATCAGTGTCACATTTATTTATTTATTTTAAATCCCTGCTCTAGAACATTTAGACTTCAATCAGAGACAGATACACATTAACACACAATTTGCTATTCTGTTTTGGTCTTCCATATAGCCCCTCCACTACAGTTACTACAGGAAGCCTGGAAATTACTTTTTCCTCCTCCATTAATGTTATTCCTCATTTTTAGGTTTTCTAGAGGAAGCAGTTTCATAATAATTACAGGCAAGCTCTTCAAAGCTGCACTAGGTCTACAGTCGATACTTCAGTACTATGCAGGAATATTTACCATATGGATATGGTTATAAGCATCTGTAAGCCCATCTTTTACTATCAGGTCTTCCAGCTTTACTCCTCCATAAGGCGTTGATCCTCTGCTCATTGTGTAAGGAACGTTAGACATGCTCTCCATTCCACCAGCAACCATCACATCCTGCTCAAAGGAAACAAGTTAAAGTTACTGAAAACGCCGTGTGCTCTCTGACTTCTTGTTGGAATAAATATTAGTAAAAGCTTAAGTGTGAGCACCTTATTTTTCTGAGGAGTCTTAGAGAAAGAGGAAAAAGAAAAATCTTTCTGCATTTTAAAAATCAAACAGCAGGGACAGCTGCTGAAGACAGTTAATCCACTCTGACAGAACAACTGGATTTTTGTCTCGTGTAATTTTAGAAAGTGGCAAGAGCCATGTTAGTCCCTTGCACTTTTACTTCAAAAGCTTCTGGGTTGGGTTGGGTTGGGGGGGGGCTGTTTTTGGTAGTGGGGGAAGGGGCCACCTTGGGAGAAGCCTGGCTCCAAGGTGCATCCCCCCAGCCCAGGATGGGCCAATGAGCACTAGAGAAATGCCTCTGAGAATCCATATTTGTGAGGGGAAGGACTGTCCTGAAAAGAAGAAGGTGGAGAGAACCGGGAGGAGAGGCCATTGACCTGAACAAAAGACAACCATTGGCCTAAACAAAGAGAGAGCTTCCTTGCCAAGAGGAAGGAGAGGGAGGGGGAGGACAGAGAACCTCAGACACCCAGTTCAACAGCATGGAGTAGGAGAAGACAAAGGAGGACCCTGCAGCCCATGGAGATTCAACAGAGGAGCAGATACCCACATGTAGGCTATGGAGGACTCCACAATGGAGCAGAAAAGCTGAGCCTGAGGGCAAGTGTGACTGAATTGAGACCCCCAGAGCCGTGGGGTAAGGAGTTCGCTGGACCAGAAGGCAGTCTGCAGCCCATGGATGTCCCCATGCCAGAGCCTGATGAGGTCCATGACTCCATGGGAAGCTCACATTGGGACACTTTGTTCCTGGACTTTCATGCTGGGAAGAGCAGCAGAGGTGAACTGACTGCAGCCTCCATTCCCTGTCCCCTGTGCTGCTGGGGTAGGGACAGAGGTAGAGAAATCGGGAGCAAAGTGATTTGAGCCCGGGAAGAAGGGAGGGGTGGGGGAAGGTGCTGTAAGATGTGGTTGTTTTGTCTCACTGTGCTACTGGGATAAATGGCAACAAATTAAATTGATTTTTCTTCCCCAAGTTGAGTCTGTTTTGCCTGTAACTATAACTCTGTCCTTCACCTTAATCTGTGCCCCTTTGCTGTGATTCCCTTCCCATCTCACTGGGTGGGGGGAGTGAGTGCAGGACCACACGGTCCTACTGTGGTTAAACCACCACAGCTTCCAAGATAAAATTATAAATTTTACTTTAAAGATATTATTTTTTATATTTTCTATAGATAATATTCTATTATCTATAAAGATTTTATTTTTGTTCTTCATTAGCAGCTCCATATTCCCATGGAACAAGCAACAGTCAGAATCTAAGAGACCAGTGAGAAGAGACAAAGATGTACAACTACCTGCAGCTTTACATACTGTCTTGCTATGTAAAGACAGATGACTTACAACACAGTTTTATCGTCTGAAAAATCCAACAAAAAAAGGAGACATTAATAATTAATTGTCACTGAACTTGAATTAAGCTGGGCATTTATAAGGGCATTTATATATTAGTATACTTCTCAAGCTGAGACAAAGCAAAAACAAAAACCTATAAACAGCAAAGTTGTAAGGACCATATGCATATGTATAGCTACTGTTCATCAGGACACACCCCCAGAATCCCTAGGTTCTCAGGATGTGAAGAACACAGCTGTATTTAATGGCATATTTGAAATATGGGTAAATGCAAGAAAAATACAAGCACAGCACTGTAAGTCTTTGAGAGTTCAGTAGTGATGTTAATGTAAATACAAAAAGATATTTTACAACACAAAAGCAGTAAGAAATAAAAAGATGAAAGCTTCTTTTGTTTTTTTTAAATTAAGACTCAGAGAAGTAATGGCTTCATTCAGAATAGATTATAAACCAGACCCAGGAAGAGTGACACGAAGTAATAAAGGAAAGAAAGAAGGCAGGAGACAAACTGGAAAGGCAGGTAAATCGGAAAGGCAGCTGAGAAATGGAAGCAGCAACAGGTCAGAGGGAGGCATTTCAATTCCATAAGCGAGAGACTTGGAGACAGAGGCAATACAATTGTTTATGAGATGACGTTCACTGACTCAAGCCACTGGGAACTATCACTGACTTTCATACCACAGACACCTCGCAGTCTGCAGCCAGGAAAAACAAATACCAAACACCTCCATAGTTTATAGCTTGAAGAGACTAATAACGGGCTGAGCCGCTGCTCTCGCTGAGACTGCCAGCACAGCAGGTATGATCAGCTCTGCTGACAACTCCAGTTCTCTTCAGAGCTCATGGCCTGCATCTGTCAGACCAACCAAACCCACAGCCACTCTCAAAGTCTTTGGATGTAAACTACTAAATCCAAATGTAGCTCTTTACACAGACACGCTGGGCCTGGATCAAAGTCCAGTGACAAGACTGCCACTGACTTCAGCAGGTACCGGACAAACCGCTGTTCTCTGCAGAGCGAGGCCAGAGCAGAAAGTAGCTGCTTAACTCAGCTATACTGCTGTTTTCACAGAAAGAAAAATAAAACTTAAATATTTTACTTCTCTTCTAAACAAACAAAAAAAACCCCAAGAATAGTAAGTACATTTCTCACTTATGAGCCACTTACTTTGTAAACCAAAAATATACATTGAACTGACAACGTTTTCACTTCAGAGGAGGGGAGATGTTGCCAAAATGCTTTTGAGTAGGGAATTAAAAACAAAATTGAAATGCTTTTCTTCACATTTACACTTCTCCCATATTTTTTGCTGCATAGCATTTAACAGCTAATTTAATTGCTGAGGATGGTATTCCCACATCCTCCCATTAAATGGTATTATTTTTCCCCATTGTATAGAGAATCTTAGAACGCAGTTAACAGAGATGAGCAATTCCTCTCCATCCAGCTCTCTTCAATGAAAGCACTTTTTCAGCAACAATAGATTCCACTTCTTTTAAAACAATAAAAAAAGCCTGAAACATCTTTAATGTACTTGGAAACAACATTGCTTTAATATGTATATTTAATTCATTTAAGTGTTTAAAGTATCTGAAAGTAAAGATTAAATATCTTTTAGCAAAAACTAAGTTTTTAAAATGCCTTCAATTTTTCAAACCTGAAAGCTTGAAAACTCCCTTAATTTTTTTTTTGGAGGGGTGGGGCAGGAGTTGGGGTGGGTAAAGAGCAGAAGGAAGAGAATGTAAATACAAAAAAAAGTCCACCTTAGTTGCTCATCTGTAAAAATACATCTGACAATTTCCTAACTATAATACTCATTTTTTCTGTTTTAAACCAAAACACACTTAGGTGATTATAAAATTAAGGTAACATAAGCAAAACAAAACCTTGCTAATTAGCTCTATTATCCCAAGTGAAAACACAGTCCCAAACCAAAGAGCAGAGTCGTTAGTAGGATAGGATCCACAACATTAGTTGTGTGTTTTTTCCATAAAACAGCACTAAAATTCACTTACCTGACTCCCACACATCAGGCTTTGTGCTGCCATCATGATGGATTTCATTCCTGAAGCGCAGACTTTATTGACAGTTGTAGTAGGAGTGCAGATTGGCAGACCTGAGTCAAAGAAGTTGTACAAACAACTATATTATTTAAAGGACAGCCTAAGACTTTATTGATGTTTCAGCAGTATTTCATGTGGCACCAATTTTTATCTAAGCCCAGGGTGTCCAGCTTCCATTATTTAGCCTGACATGGTAATTTATCTACCCTCGCCCCTAGTTACTATCCTTCTTAGAGATTCTCCTTGTTTCTCCCCTTCCAACAACAGGCTCATGATAAGGGAGCAATCAAGTGAAGAATCAGAGAGACAAAAGATCAGGGAAGTGACTCCAGAACTATTCCTCCTCCTGACACCCTGATCCTTGCCTCTAAGAAGCATTCGAGACTGAAAAGGCATAAACAAGCAGTAGAGTTTAGCAACTGGCAACCAGAGAGACCCCAGAAATTCAGGGACTCTAAACACACACAGCACTGAGCAAGACCAAAAGTGCTAGGTGTGTCATTCACACGGTTACTATTGAGTTACTATTGTTACTGAGCATTCAGGACAACAGCTTTGGGCTCTGCTGCGTGCAGCTTGGCCCAAGACCATTGCATCGCTGCCTTTACCCTCGGTTTGCTCCCTAGTATTATAGCTCTGCTACCAGCACATCACCTCTGTGCCAGCAGGGAGGTGGGGAAACCAGCCAGGGGAAAAAAAAAAAAAGACATATTCATCCCTTTTCCTCACATGGAAGCAGTTCCTCCTCTTTCAAAAAAGTAGAGGGACAGAGCCAAGAAAGCATCCAATTCTCCCCTGATCCAGAGACCTCCCTAGAGTCACACTAAGGTATGGAATCCCATCCCCACAGCAAACAGGAAAAGAAAACAATTCCTGCATCCCAATAAAATCTGTGCTGCAGTTAACATTACAGAGGGAATCCTTCCAGTGACAGCCCCAGGCTGCACAGGAAGGTGAGTGCAATGACATACTCTCATCTGCAGTTCAAGGAAACTCACTGACCCCTTATCCATAAGGACCTACAAGTAATGATACACTGAAGAAAAAAAGTCTGTTTCATGAAAGATCCAAAAAGCAGCATTCATCATTAGTGTAAAGTGCTCTGGAAGTAGCAGCCCTGTCTCCAGGTTCTGCAAACACCACAGGCAGTAACATCCACTGCAGATACCCACTTACATGGGTACAACATGCACCTTCACCCACCACGTGCCAAAAAGCACACACAGACCGCCCTGACAACAGGCTGGGCACCGCTCTGCTTTAACTCACAGCTCAATAATCTACACTGCTGACAGACAGACAGATGGAAAATGTTTAACCCCAGTATCAAGAGAAGGAATACCTGCACCCAAGACTGCTTGTCTTGCTGGAGCTTGTCCTTGTCCAGCCTGTAAGACATTACCCATGTACGCTTCTTTCACTTCTTCTGCAGGGATACCTAAAAAATAAAATTGCTTTGATTGAGGATTCTTTGCACGGAAGATGTAACTCCCTTTTACAAACCTTCCCGTTGAAGTTTTCTAGCAAAGACTGATGAAACATGCAGTGTCCAAGCTGTGTGCTAACAGCACACAGGCTCCTGTCGGTGCATCCCAGACCTCTACCCTCACAGTCATGGAACCTGATGAAGTGGTGACCCCCACAGAACAGAATTCCCTTGTTACCCTGCAGAACAAGCTACAGTTACCCAACTAAAGCAAACATTTCCAAGTCTCACTAGTCACCCCAGAAGCCCAACTTCCATAGATGGTTAAACACAGAAAACTTTCTACCTGACACAGTTATCCCTAAAGAAACAGTTTTGTTTGTTTGTTTGTCTAACAGGGGCAAGCCAAATCTCAGCCAGCTCCCACCAGAGGAGAGGCCTGCACTCCTGCTGCACCTCTTGCAACAGCCCTAGCGTTCACGTTCTTGTAATGTGCTGTTTCAAGAAGCCAAATTTGTAGAAAATTAACCCTCCTCTCCCCCAAAAAGACTTTTTTGCTAATTTGAATCCATCAATAGACTCACAAGGGTGTCCTACCATCTTAAGCGTCCACGTAAAAAATGGGCAGGCAAAGGAAGTGCCACTGGTTTCAGCAGTAAGTAGCCTTTGCATCAGCTTAGGTGTGTCACAAAACCCCACCCCAGGAAAACAATTAGCATGTTCAGCTAGATTTGGATTAGCACAGATATCCCTAAATAATATTCTGCTCCCAGAAGCAGCACTTAATTCAGATTGAAACAAAGCCCAACAGTCAACTTTACTTAAATACCATTTGCGGATAAAGACTTAGGAGTGCCATGGGAATAAAAAACCTGGGACCTTCTGTTTACCAAGCAGTTTAAAAGACACAGACTGACACTGTCCTGAGCCACTTCAGGTTTTCTTTGTCACAGAAAAAAAAATATTCATATCTACCTGCTCTGTCAATTGCTCTCTTAATTGCAATGGAACCAAGTTTAGTGGCTGGCAGCGAGGAAAGTGATCCTTGGAAAGATCCAATTGGTGTCCTTACAGCACTTGCTATCACCACCTCCTAAGAGGAGAGGAATAGAGTAAAACTCACAGTCTCTCTCACATGTGCACACATATACCAGTATTTTCTAAATTTATCCACTTTTATTCTTTCGTTGATGTCACACCTTCCCTTTCATCTTGCAAGTGTTTTGGAGCACTAAAATAATATTCATTAATGTATGCAGCATGGGGAATAAACAGGAGACCAGTGTGCAGCTGCAGTAATACAATCTTGGGATCGTGGAGCTGTGGTGGGATGGCTCCCGTGGCTGGAGTGCTGCCATGCAGGGATACAGGCTCTTTAGGAAGGACAGGCCAAGCAGACAAGGTGGGGGGGTTGTCCTTTATGTGAGAGGACAGCTGGAGCGCACCAAGCTCAGCCCTGGGCTGGATGATGGTTGCAAGAGTCCCCTGTGCATCCAACACCGTAATAAAGAAAGCCTACAACTCCAAAACGAGTCTTGGAGAGTTTTGGTATCAGTCTCAAAGGTCCTGCAGCAAAGAGGGGTCCAAGAAAGAAGCTGGGTAATGTTCAAGGATTAACCCTGCAAGCTCAAGAGCAGTGCAATCCAACAAGCAGGAGGGCAGGTAAAACGCCAGTTGGCCTGCCTGGCTGACCAAAACTCCTCCACAAAAAGGAAGCATACCCAAGGTGGAAGCAGGGACAGGGACTGGCAGACAGTGTCTGAGCGCCCAGGGATGAGGTGACAAACGCCAAAGCCCAACTGGAATTGAATCTGGCAAGGGATGCCAGAGGCAACAAGAAGGGCTTCCACAACCACCCAGGAAGCAAAAGTCAGTCTAGGGAAAATGTGGGCCTGCTGCTGAATGGGGCAGGGGACCTGGTGACACTGGACATGGAAAAGGCTGAGGTACTGAATGCCTTCTTCACCTCAGCCTTCAGGATTCCCAGGCCCCAGAGGGAAGGCTGGAGCAAGGAAGATGGACCCTTGGTGGAAGAGGATGAGGTCAGGGAATACTTCAGCAAACCGGGCACACATAAATCCATGGGCCCTGCTCAGATGCACCCACAAGTGCTGAAGCAGCTGGCAGATGTCTTTGAAAGGTCACTCTCAGTAACCATGGAACGGTCATGGAAATTGTGAGGGGAGCTCAAGGACTGGAGAAAAGCAAGCATCGCTCCTGTCTTCAAGAAGGAGGACCAACAGAATTACAGGTGGGTCAGTCTCACCTCAATCTCTGGGAAGGTGATTAAACAACTAATCCTGGAAACCATTTCCAGGAACACGAACAACAAGAAAATCACCAGGAGTCATCAGAATGGATTCACCATGGGGAAGCCACGCTCAAACCACCCAGTAACCTTCTGCAGTGAAATGACTGGTTTGGTAGAAGAGAGGAGAGCAGTGGACATCATCTGCTCAGACTACAGTAAGGCTTTCACCACCATCTCCTGTAAGATCCTCATACAGAAGCTAATGAAGTATGGGCTAGATGAGCAGACAGTGAGGTAGATTGAAAACCAGGTGAATGGCCAGGCCCAGGGAGTGGTGATCCCTGGCACAAAGTCTGGTTGGAGGCCAGCAACCAGCGGTGTTCCCCAGGGGTCAATACTGGGTCCAGTGCTGTTTAAGATCTTCATTAATGGTCTGGCTGAAGAGGCAGTGTACTCTCTGCAGGTTTGCTTGTGACAACAAACTGTGAGGAGTGGCTGACACACCAGAGGGTTGTGCTGCCATCCAGAAGGACCTCAACAACCTCAGCTGGAGAAATGGGCTGACCCAAACCTCATGAAGTTCATCAAGGAGCAGTACAAAGCCCTGCACCCGGGAAGGAATAGTCCCAGGCACCAGTGCACACTGCAGGCCACCCAGCTGGAAAGCAGTGTTGAAGAAAAGGCCCTGGGGATCCTGATGATCACCAGGTTGAACAGGAGCCAGTAACGGGCCCCTGCACCAAAAAAGGCTGATGGTATCCTGGGGTGCGTTAGGCAAAGCACTGCCAGCTGGTCAAGGGAGGTGAACCTTCCCCTCTCCTCAGCACTGGTGAGGCCACACCTGGAGTGCTGTGTCCAGCTCTGGGCTACCCAGTACAAGAGAGAGAGAGATGTGGACATACTGGAGAGAGTCAAAGGGCCACGAAGATGATTAAGGGACTGAAGCATCTGACATAGAAGGAAGGCTGAGAGAGCTGGGACTGTTCAGCCTGGAGAAGAGAAGGCTCAGGGACCCCTCATCCAGGTATACTAATACCTGAAGGGGGGGTACAAAGGGGACAGAGCCAGGCTCTTCTCAGTGGTGCCAGTGACAGGACCAGAGGCAGTGGGCACAGACTGACACAGGAGGTTCCCTCTGAACATCAGGAAACACTTTTTCACTGTGAATGTGACGGAACACTGGAACAGGTTGCCCAGAGAGGCTGTGAAGTCTCCATCCTTGGAGATATTCAAAGGCCCAGGTCCCAGTGTAACACCTAAGCAGTAGTTTAAGTCATGGTATGACATTCAGCTCTATACCTACCTAGCAGCCCCTCAAATCAGATTGACTCTTATTTTGCCTCTTGGCTTTAGTGCTACCTCAGCGTGTCGACCTACTAACCCTGTGTGAATACCACGAGGACCTGGCAGCGAGAAGATGCATGTTTCACACCTCTGGCTGCCCTGGACAGCTACTGAGAAGTATCAATGAGTACCTCCAACCATGCTGGTTTCAGTGGAAGTTAGACACAGAACTTTACAAGGTCTCACCATGAGTTTTTTATTTAGAGAGACAAGCGAAGAAAGAAAACACTAGGAAAAAAATGAACAAAACAAAAAAATACAAATTACATTTATTTAAAACTAGGAAGGCCTGTGTGCTTCTGTAACCCCTTCTTCATCATGACTGACTTCAGTGACAGCAACATACTTGTCCTCACCTCTTACATTGTAACAGCAAGCTGCAGGATAACATACAAGTGACCTCAAGGGGATTAGCTGGCATCAGAGGTATTGTCCAGTAACAGGTAAGATAGTTGCACTGAACTCAAGTCAGCTGACACACTTCTAACCAATTTTGTCCCACACCACCTAACAATTAGCAAACCAAAATAAAAGAGGAAATGTGACTAATTCCAGATTTTGCAGTAAAGTGTGACTTGGGCACAAGTCACATTGTCTTCAATGCAGATTTTTTGTGATAACTGATTAAGAAGCGAATTTAAAACACTGATTTATTGCGGTCAGATGATGCTTTATACTTACATTTAAAGTACGCTGTGATGCATAGCCACGGCTTGGATACTTCAAAGCCTGAAAATAAGAAAGTTCTCAGAATTTCATACCAAGAAAGCCAATGCCATGATGCTTCAGTAATGTACCATTTTCACAGAAGTTATTATTTAAAAAAATAATATCTGAGAAAGACTGAAAAAATATTAGATTAAAAACCAAAACATGCCTTTTTAAAAATGTGTAGTTTAGTAAACAGTCTCACCATAACATCTGTGATAAAATATTCTATGAAAAATGGACAGATACTCCTTTAAAAACAAAAAACAATTCGTTTTGGCCAGGTCTGTTATACACACATATAACATAGGTCTAAACCAGGGAGTGAGTGGTGTTATCTTAAAAAAGTTTACTAGTGCCTCTGTCTGCTTCTCTGGACTTTGGTTCATTCATTCCTATCATTAACGTCACTCCATTTTAAAGAGTGGCAGTTTGCACCTACAGCTTCATTTCATTGGCATTTCATGAACAAAAGTGAGGATAATGAATTCAGAATGCTACAGTAGAAGATTATAATAAAACAAAATCAACAAAAAGAAAAAAGCAGCCTGAGCAGCCCAATTCACCAGTTAGTAGCTTCATCTAATTAAGCAATGTAACAACACAAAAATACACCTGTAGGTATTGTTTCATATATTAACAGAATTATCTTTCAATTAGTGGTTTAAGCCACTTCCTTAGACCACATTTCAGCACACCAGAAACCTTTGCTCATTACTGAGTTACAGCTACATAAACACTATTTAAAAATAACTACTTAAGGACACCACAAAAACACCATCAATTTTCTAAATCCAGTAACACCTTCTAGTATTGTGTCCACAACATGGAAGTTTTGTCTGTTTCTCTCTTCATTTGACAACCTTCAACTAACAAGAAACAGACTTTTTTCCCTACTGTTTTTCATTCAGTTCCTCCCCCCCATCTCAGGTGGTAATAGCCAGCAGAAAGTTTTCAGTTTAACTTCTCCCTGCAAATGAATTACATCCCTGCAGGGCCTTCAAGGGTTAGTGTCAAAAAAAACCCCCAAAAAACTTAACAAAGTAACGTGCCCTTACTGGACAACCCCTGAAGTTTAGCTCTGTAGTAAACTGGACAAACCAGGCAATAGTCTTCTAAGTGTAACTGGCACCTGCTAGTTACAGCTAGTTACCTGCTAGTAACACCACCTGCTAGTGGTGCCCATGCTCTGTGTTAATTACAGACTGGTTAAGCAGAACAATAAAACACAACCTTCAGCTCTG
>NW_010310046.1:5407-11851 GCF_000700745.2 Antrostomus carolinensis | reverse complement strand
CTCCAGCCTGTCCAGGTCTCTCTGGATGGCTTCAGTGGAAGAAGTGATTTGTTGGGGCTCTTTATAACCTTCTCCGGAGGAGACACAGGCTTAACACACAGTGTCTTGGAGCTCTGCAGTACCAAGGTGGTTACCCTGAGGCTCAAGCCTGGGGCATGTTTCCAGCTTCACAACAGCAAAGTTAAGATTAAAAATGGGGAAAGAAGTTAGTTCCATCCTGTTTCGTGAGCCGTAGGGATGTGGACATGGCATCACTGTCAGCCCCTTGGAAAAACAGCTTCACATGTATGGTCTTCACCCTCTATGGCAGTTGTCTTAATAGCACTAACATGACATTCTCTGGTATAACCCATTGTTGCAGTGGGGCTTCTGTGGGAAATTGTATTTTTGTTTTTCATACCAAACAGTTTGTGGCTGTGTGTAAAGATTCACAGGTCTCCTTTGCTCTTTCTAAACGTAAGCGATAGAATCCCGTGTTAGGGTGAAATGCAGGAGTGCCCAAATAAACTGCCGCAGAGCTGTCATACAGGAGGGGAAGAGACATGAGCTGTAATGTTTGACTTGGCTTCCTGTCTGCTGGAAGCAGGAAAGGAGCTGGTGAGAATCTAAAAGATTTTATCCAAGTCCACATATTTCCTTTTTTACCTTAATACCCTTTGCAAAAAAACCACAAAAAACAAAAACCAGGGGACAAAAAGCACCTCAGAAATGCTTTCACTTCCATAGTTCCCACATGTGTTCCCATGCTGCCCTCCTATCTGAAGGCAAACAGAACTATTATTTCCTAGAGAGTAGTCTGTTATATCTATGTACTTAGTATTATGTATAAAAGGAAGAAAGAGATTTATTTTATATAAAAGAAAGAGAGAGAGGGAGAGAAAATACCTGTTCTTTAAACAGAATCAGCCATTAGGTCTGCAGGCTGCTTCTGGGGGATCTCAGGAAAGCAGCTAAGAGTGGCAGACCTCCTCTTAGCATATTTAATCTGCTGAGATCCCCAGCTACCACGTCAAGTTTTATAGGGACCTGTGTTATCAAAGGGAGTTGAAAACCACAGAATAGAGGAACTACTGTGAGAATCTCCCAAGGATCATGCATCAGCCTCATTTTACTCTTGAACTGCTTATTTACTGACAGGAATGTATGCACAGGCTCTAGGGAAGGCACACGTTCATATGCTTGATGCAACACAGACTGACTGACTTTTTTTCTGAGCACTGACATATTTTCTTAAGTATTTGATTGCTATGAGCAGGTTTAACTTCTTTCTAGGATTGCAGGAGCCATCACAGGGTTTGTTTTGTCGCTGTACAGAAGTGGTGTTTGCAAGGACTTTGACAGAGATATTGGCTTGTGCTAAGCCACCTGCTTTCCTCCTCTCTCTTTAACATGAGCAAAGACACACGTCCTTTTAGAATGAAGGAACAAAACTTGTTTTACTGGTGGAATACAACCTCCTACTGTACTTTGTGGTAGTGGTGTTTTTAAGACAAGCACATAACCATTGCTGTGGTGTTACCACAGTGACTGCTACATTAATAAGTTTATCTTTTGTTTTAAGACCTCTGCCTATTTCCAAACATCACGTAACATCTGCCAGTTTGCTTGTAAGTTTTCTGTTGTTCATGTGAAATTAGTTTTGATAAAACTTTCTGGAGACTGGTTTAGGTAAAGTGAAATATTTTGTGATTTAACAAAGGCAAAGTGTCCTGCTCTCTGCAGTGAGGCTCAGTGAGCTTTGGGCAGGACTCCTTGGGGTATTGACCAGTTGACTTATTTAGGGTTGGTGCTTTATTAGTTACTGAGAATCTGGGCTCTCAGTTCAGGAAGCTTAGACAAAATTTTGGAAAGAAAAATAAAAAAAGCAAGCTCAGTTATGTTCTCTTCTTTTTATTTTATAGGTTAATAATGCTTATAAGCCAGAGGTGAGAGTGGCTCAGCGAGCAACATCGGGAAATCTGGCAGACTGGAAGAGAACAGCTGCCCCCCAGGGCAGCTGCGAATTGTGAAGCATGGAGGAAAGTAAGAATGAGAAGGTGAACCAGGCTCATGTGCTCTTTGACAGATTTGTCCAGGCTTCAACCTGCAAGGGGACTCTCAAAGCTTTCCAAGAACTCTGTGACTACCTAGAACTAAAGCCCAAGGACTATCGTTCTTTCTATCACAAACTCAAGTCCAAGCTAAATTACTGGAAAGCCAAAGCCTTGTGGGCCAAACTGGATAAGAGAGGCAGCCATAAGGACTATAAGAAGGGGAAAGCGTGCGCCAACACGAAGGTAAGAGGTCTATTCACCCTGGTCAAGACAACTATTACCCAGTTTGTCTCTGGAAAACACAATAAAAATATCTCAATGTACAAAGATGTTTGCCTGGTGTCAGTATAAGCCCAGGGACGACTTGGGAATGTTCTCACATGTGTTATTTATAGTATATTCACAATTTGTTAGCATTTCACTCTCATTCAAAAATTGTGTTTGCCACTTCCAAATTTGACTGCCTATCAGAATAGGGGAAGCTCAATGGAAATAAATCCTTGGGGATGACCAGAATATTTGTAATTTTATTCAGAAGAAGCAACCTGCAAGTTTCTATGTTTTTATGTTTGTGTGGCATCAATACTACAGATGAGTTACAAAATCTTAGTTGATAAACCTTTAATCTTGGTAGTTTTTACATTTTTTCACTAGGCAGTAACAGGGGCATGAAATTTGCTATTGGAGTCTAGATAAAAAAACAAATATGTTTGGAAATTTCCAATGTTAATTTGAAAATACTTATGAGTAGCTCAAGAAAAGTGAATTTTCTTGCCAATTTAGCAAAGTATTTTATTTACCATTATTTAGAAAGTAATCACTTGTATTCCAGGTTCAGGGAGGGGGGAAGGGGGGGAGAGCTGTGGAATCTCATACCAGTTCCTTTTAAAAGGAAGATTGGTATGTGTGGTATTTACTGCAGGAATTCCTGCTTTTACACACACACACACCAATTTATTTTTTACTTGAAGTATTGTGAGCTGGTATTTGTGCTCCACTCTTGTTGGACTGTACAGTGTGAGCTTATTTATTTGTTTTGTTGCTACTGAAAACAGTTCTTTACATCGCTCATCAAAATGTGAATGGAACAACTTCTTTTTGGAAATAATCATACATTCTTCCTTTTTTAAAAAAGGAAGATAGTGCAGAACATGATAAAATTAGAACAGGATTCTGTCCTCCATTGAGACCAATAGGTGCTGCTGCTTCTTCTCTTGAACACTCACCTTTTGGGAGAAGGAAGTATCTTAATAGGAGGAATTAACGACTAATTCCTCAGTACAGAACTGAGGGGGAAATATATCCTGTTTAGGATATCTCAGTCATTTCAAATCTGTGGACTGAAGTTTAATTCCCAACTAGATATTAGAAAATGATGGTAGTTTCTTGATTGTTTATTCTGGTTTAACTTTTCAATGGCCATTTTCATCTGGATGATGGCATTTATAATTAATTACTACAGTAACACTTGGAAAAATTACTAGTGGACCAAGGTCCACTTGTCCTTGGAAAGATAATACTGTCCTCAAAAAGTTTACAATTGGTACATGAAATTATAGATAGCAGGTGCCTATAGACTTAACATGGAAAACAACAAGACAATTGGGTGGTGTTGATCATCATGATGGGCACTAGATTATACTCTGACATTCCAACCTCTGTTAAGATTTTTGAGGCAGCATAAAAAGGAAGGACTTACTGGAAGATAAATACAGGGATTTTTTTCGTGTTTATTTAGGAATAAACCTTCCAAGCATTATGGATATCATGGGGAAAAATTCAAAATTGTTTTTAGGAAAACTTGACTGCACTTTGCATTCATTTGATTCAGGAATTGGTCTTATTTGGAATGAAACATGATGGGTAGAACTGAAATAGGGTGTTGGAGGCTGTGAAATGAAGACAGGTGGCTTATGTTTCGATGAGAAAGAGATTGAACAAGCTGTGGAAGAATGTGGAGGTATTTTAACTTATTTGAAGTAAAAGACTGAAAGAGTGATTTTTTTTTTTTTTTGCATAGATCTTAGTGGGCAAAACAGTGTTTGTTAACTCTGAAAAAAAGGTTACATCAATAATAGAGATGCAACATGAAAGAAGAGATTTAATGGAAGAATGAGTGTATGACTTTGATAGTGCTCGATTATGAGGATATAAAAAATAGACATGAATGGAGGTTGACATCCAGCTATGAAAGACATTGAGAAGACAATGGATTGTGACACTTAGCTAGAAGAGAAGTGGTGAGGAGGGTTTAGAAAGATGTTGGAGCTCTGTTTTATCACGTTGGGCTAGAACTGACAACGAGGCAGCCGTGAGGAGATGTCAGAAAGGTAGAGGTTTTTGCTTGGATAAGAAGTAGTCAACTGAGTTGGAAAAGTTCTTTGAATCTACAGTGCTGATGAGCTGATTGAACCAGTGAATGAGGTGATGCAAAGAGAGATCGTTGAGGAAGATGATTGAGATGACAGGCAAAGCCTTGTGGGAAGCTGGCAGTGAGAAGAGAGGGAGAAGTGAGGGAAGTCCTTCAGATGGTACTCTGAAAGAATAGCTGGAGACAGAGGAGTACCGAGTCTTAAAAGAAACCACAAAAGTACATGCTTTCAAGAAATACATGTAGCCAACTGTCTAGGAAACATCTCCTCAGTGCAGTTGAAAAGCGGGTCAAAGGGGTAAAGCATACTAGGAGTGATGTTTGACTCAAGAGTTTCCTCAAGATTTGGTGTAGTCCAAAAGCTTGGCTTATTTCCTGCACCAAAGCCAAGCTAGAGAGCGTGTAGGGTGAAATTAAGGTTATGGTTGGACTAGATGATCTTAATGGTCTTTTTCCAACCAAACTATTCTATGATTCTTTGAGTTGAAAAAACAGGATCAAGAGAGCGATTGTAGAAGTGGCATGTGGTGATCTTGGAGATGAGGTGGTGGTGAGAGAAAGCGAGAGACATGAGGTCATGTGTGACTCTCCTTCATTTAATGATGAGAGAGAAACCTCAGAACTTGCTGGTGTTGGTGTGAAGGACCAGAAGGTGGGAGGGGTGGGAATGATTGCAGTGGACATGTCAGTGATCATACTGAACCTCTGCTAGAGGAAAGGGAAGGCTCATTCCGTAGCTGCTCTCCTGTGGGGGTGACAAGGAGAAGGAAGAGAGTAAAGGAAGAGGGGACAGGGAATGGAGCAAGCCAGGGAGTCATTGGCCACTGTTTCCAAGATGTTGGTGCCATGCTGTGTAGAAACACAAAAAGAGTGGGTGGTGAATAAATTAAAGGGACACCTCCTCTGCCCCAACCCAGAAACAACCAGTGCTGTGGATTTGGGATTCATGCCATTTCGAGTAGTGAAATTAGTAGCTGAGAGAAAGTGAAATTTAGTTAGGTTTTTTTTTTACTATGTCATAAATAATATATACCTGTGATGATAAATGATTTTTGTGTGGCTTTGCATACAAAATGTGTTGAAATCTTTAATGTTAATCTTTAATCTAAAATGATAAATTTATGCCTTCTTTTTATATTTTTCATATATGTTTTTGTTAATTACTTGTTTCCTATCCTAATAGTATCTGCAATTAAATGTTTATGTATAACTCCTAAGAGATAATAATATATTCAAAGTAGAGGCCTTTTGAGAACAGAATAATATCTGATTTGATATCTCCTATCTCACTTAGTTTTTTTGTTCCTAATGGTTAAAAGTAGTTTGCAAAGCACTGATTAAAAAATACAGAAATTTTAAGTGTGCCTGTGGAGATGATAGAATTGAAAATAAAGATGAGGGTTTTAACCATGTTATCCAAACAGCAACCAGTCCTTTCTTTAGGAAGCTCAGCCTCTACGCCCTGGAGCAGATACCAGGTTTGAAGTTCTCCTCCTCTGTGGTGTAGCTCTTACTTGCCCATTTAAGAATTGGTCAAGGTCCAAGTTAACCAGAATTGAGATAACCAGCCTTCATGAAAGCAAGACTTGGACGTGATGGGTTGTTCGGATGGAAATAGTTACCAGTGGTGCTCTCTCCTCATTGTTTATACAGGATTTCAGTTTAGATTTTGTGTCTCATTACCATGGTGTTGTTACTGAAAACTTCATGTAATCTGTCTGAAAGATCTGGAGGAAGAAGTGTTTCTGAGGGGTGAGACAGCTTCAGAGCGTGGAGTTGCAACAGTTCCTTGCAGTCATCGAGGGGAAAGGGAACAAGGATCAGCAGGAGCTGCCTTTTTCTGACTTGGCTGCACTTGGCATCTCATGTGTTTGCTGTTGCCTGTGAGTGTCAGGAGGTTTCTGTGAGAGGTTTGAAACTGGGAGAAGTGTTAGAGGTGTAAAAGGGAGAAGAATCTTTCCTTCTGCTTTTAATTGTGCTTAAAACTCACTGTGTTTTATAACAACATCATTTAATATTAAGCACAAATCCAGGCTGGGT
>NW_010310046.1:0-5164 GCF_000700745.2 Antrostomus carolinensis | reverse complement strand
ACTGGAGCCAGTCCAGAGGAGGCCACGAGGATGATGCGAGGGCTGGAGCAGCTCTGCTGTGAGGACAGGCTGAGAGAGTTGGGGCTGTTCAGCCTGGAGAAGAGAAGGCTCCGGGGAGACCTTCTAGTGGCCTCCCAGTACCTGAAGGGGCTCCAGGAAGGGTAGGGAGGGACTTTGGCCAAGGGCAGGGAGTGACAGAACAAGGGGTGATGGCTTGCAAGTGGCAGAGGGGAGATGGAGCTGAGATGTGAGGAAGAAATTCTTTGGTGTGAGGGTGGTGAGACAGTGTCCCAGGTTGCCCAGAGAAGCTGTGGCTGCTCCTCCCTGGAAGTGTTTCTATTTCGGAAGCTCAGTGATTGGATTTGCTTTTTCTCCCATACACCTTCAGGTTCCTGGAGCTACTAAAACAGCAGCTCTGTGATTCTTCCCTCCCCTCTCCTCTAGACTTGGATCTCTGCCCTCAGATTTATATGACTTATGTTTTACAGTGGTATTAATTTGAATTTGCGTGTCAGTTGTTACGTTGTCGCTGCTGTAACTTGTACTGTCCCATTCATCATTCAGCCTTTATATTTGCAGTTTCACATCATTTGCAGAATTTATGCCCCAGTGAATAATTGGTGAAAATGTGGTGACCTGTAAAAACTGGCATATGGAGATGACCAAAGAACAAAGAGCTTTGTTTTGGGATAGACTGTTTATCAAAAGGTTGGGTTCTGGTTAAGTTTTAGTGTACTTAAGAATCACAGAATGTTGGGGATTGGAAGGAACCTCAAAAGATCATCCATTCCAACCCCCCTGCCAGAGCAGGAACCTAAATGAGATCACACAGGAAGGTGTCCAGGCAGGTCTTGAATGTCTCCAGAGAAGGAGACTCCACCCCCTCCCTGGGCAGCCTGTCCCAGGGCTCTGTCACCCTCACTGTAAAGAAGTTTCTTCTCAAGTTGAAGCAGATCCTCCTGTGTTCCAGCTCACACCCATTGCCCCTTGTCCTACCATTGGGCATCACTGAGAAGAGCCTGGCTCCATCCTCCTGACATTCACCCTTTACATATTTATAAACATTAATGAGGTCACCCCTCAGTCTCCTCTTCTCCAAGCTAAAGAGCCCCAGCTCCCTCAGCCTTTCCTCAGCAGGGAGATGCTCCACTCCCTTCATCATCTCGGTGGCTCTGTGCTGGAGAAGAATTTCTCAAAGGACTTTGTTGTCCATCCATAACGGTATGAAAGCATCTGGAAAATACTGACCTGGCAGCAGCAGGTACCACTGCAGCAAAGTCTTTATTCTGTGTCTCTGGTTTATACTTAATAGAAATCAAAGTACAAAAATGATATGACAAAATCAGCTGTGTGCTGTGTGCCTGTGAGTGCACGTAACCACTCCAGCTTTCCTCGTGGACCTCAGTGTCTGGGGCTAAGAAATATCAACTGACTATCTTAGTTTTTTTAATCTTAAAAGAATGATCTTGCTGTATCATGTGTTTCTCCGAAAGCATTTCCAACAGGAGATATACACACATATTTTACATTCTTAGGCTGTTTATTGGCCTCTGATAGTTTATGAGTGGAGTGGAAAAAGATATGAGCAGATGAAAGACCTTTGATATGACAAAGGTTAGGTTGGGGAAAATATATGTTGGTAAAAGCTGTCTGGTCACACAGAGTTTGTGTTTACGTTGTGTTTACTTCCCTGAAGGTCCCTTTGCTGCAGTAGTAGAAGCACCAGCAGAGGCATCAGTTAGTGCTCTGACTTGACTGTCTGTGCCGCTATAAATGATGATGTTTATCAGAACACCAGCGTCTCTTGTAGTTACCTACCTTAGCCATTGAGATGCTACTAGTGATGCTGAGGAATTTTTGGGTTTAATGAAGATTTTCTCAAGAAAAGCCAGCTCAGGCTTTGGAAGATGAGAGGAAAACACTATAGCCCACTTTTTTCTTTCTCTCTTTCCTCCTGGTTTTTTTTTTTTCTCTCTTTCCTCCTGTTTTTTTCTTTCTTTCCTCCTGTTTTTTTCTTTCTTTCCTCCTGTTTTTTTCTTTCTTTCCTCCTGTTTTTTTCTTTTCTTACCTCCTGTTTTTTTCTCTTTCCTCCTGTTTTTTTCTCTTTCCTCCTGTTTTTTCTCTTTCCTCCTGTTTTTTTCTTTCTTTTCTTCCCTCCTGTTTTTTTTCTTTTCTTTCCTCCTGTTTTTTTCTCTCTTTTCTTCCCTCCTGTTTTTTTCTTTTCTTTCCTCCTGTTTTTTCTTTCTTCCCTCCTGTTTTTTTCTCTCTTTCCTCCTGTTTTTTTTCTCTCTCTTTCATCCATTTTTTCCCCTCTCTCTTTCCTCCTGTTTTTTCTTTTCTTTCCTTCTTTTTTTTTAAGAAAAAAGGCACTTGGATGGAATGAGGAGGAGAAGCTTTCAGGAATACTGCTGTTCTCCAGGTGCTTATATAGCTTAGAGAATATGCCTTGGCATCTCTTCTTAAAACAAGGCTTTAAAAGAGGCAGGTGACTTGCCTGCTTCTCCACACTTTGCACTGCTTTGGGGAATATGTTTTGTTTTCAGGTTGCAGTAACTGCTTTAACTGCTTTTAATGGCAGAGCATGGCAGGCAGCAATAGAAACACTGATCTGCAATTCCAGCTTATGTTGCAGACAAAGAACACTTTACTCCTAAGAGCCATGGGATGCTTGGAAGCTGTGATAAAAACAGAATTTCCCTCCTAGGACTGTAAAGTTCCTGTGTGCTGGTTGTTTTGCAGTGTCTGATAATTGGGGCTGGACCCTGTGGCCTTCGCACAGCCATCGACCTGTCGCTGCTGGGAGCCAAGGTGGTGGTCATAGAGAAGAGAGATGCCTTCTCCCGCAATAACGTGCTGCACCTGTGGCCCTTCACCATCCACGACTTGAGGGGGCTCGGCGCCAAGAAGTTTTATGGCAAATTCTGCGCAGGATCTATAGACCATATCAGTAAGTAGAGCTGCTGCTGGACACACCAGCACTTGTTCTTCATGGGGGGGGGAAATTTGGGTGAGGGCTTGGGGGCAACTCGTTAAAATTCAGCCCACAGCAATCATTTCTGGTACAGTTCAGCATAGTGCATGTTGGACCTAGATGTGAAAGAAATACATTGTGCCATGAGATTATCACACATCCAATATATTTTTACCATCTTTTATACCTGCTACATTCCAAAGCACATCTTTTTCCTAAACAACAACATTTCAGGTTTAAACTTTTTTTTTAATTATCCAATTTTCATATATTTGCTGTTACATTCCTGCAGCTGCCACGTTATTCTGTTTCTCTTGAGCATTGTAAGCGACTTGTAAAGAAGAAAAATTACTGATTGCTTTTGAACATTCCTATGAATGTTGATCTGGAAAAAGAAGGAGCAATTTTGGCTTTGTTAATTTTTTGGAAGAGTGACAAAGATATTTTCAAGAGCACTGTCAGCCTGTGAATAAGTTTTGATTAAGTAGAGGTTTGCATATTAGAACTGAGAATAATTTTGATGATTCTCAAATTCTCAGAAATCACTCTCTTTTGAAAGCTGAATGCTTTAGTGGACTAGGATTTATTATTTTTCAGTTCTTCTTTTTTAAAAAAACAATCAAAAATAATTTGCTGGCCATGGCACAGACAGGTTTTGCCCACCAGTCTCTGTTCTCCACTGGACATAAGTGGGAAGTGTGAAGTGGCACAAACATAGCAGATAAGATTTGGCTGCTTGTCCTATTTGCAATGAATGGTAAAACTGGAAGATCTTTGGAGTGTCAGTCTTGCAGATTGCTTTTTTCCCTCCCAGTTTCTTGCCATTTTTATTCTTCCAATGCTTTATGCATATTGTCTTCTTTCGTATCTCAGCACAGCTGAAATTTAGTCTTTAAGTCAAGCATTTTTTCATTTCAGTGTCTAAAACGTGACAGTAAAGTGTCTACCTTCAAATTAATAGAGTTTACACACTGTCCTTTTCATATCTGCTGCCTACAGAGGAAGGAGGTGGTGAGAAACTTCCTGTGCCCTCACTAACCTGGAGGTGTGAGGCTGAAGCTGCAGTTTGGTATTACACCTAGGCTGAGCAAATGGCTAGTTGCCAGCTGTGACAACAGTGCAATCCTGCTTGTGCTCTCTTCCCTCCCTCTCCTGCGGTCCATGTTGCCCTTGTTGATGATTTGAGGACTGAAACATAAAAAAAAATGATTTACTTTTTATTCTTTGAAAAGGCCTGGGGTTTCAGCTATGTAGATATTTCTTGGCATGCCCTGATATTACACACTAGTGCTGCCTGGATGAAGTGCAGTGGGAAAAAGAAAGGAGCAGCTGGCCTTTAAGTCAGTTTATCAGGAATGTCAAACAGAGACACATGGGCACTTGTGCTCTTTTTTCTTTTATTTCTTTTATCATCTGCTTTTTTGCAGGTATCCGTCAGCTCCAGCTTATCCTTTTGAAGGTTGCCTTGATCTTGGGAATAGAAATCCATGTCAACGTGGAATTTCAGGGGCTTGTTTACCCTCCGGAGGATCAGGAGAATGAAAGCAAGTAGCATTGAAATGGGTAGTAGAGGAAGGGGCTGTTATGGTGGGATACACAGATTCCTGCTTACGACTCTTTAGTCCTTTCCTCATGCTCCATTTATGAAAAGTAATTTTTAATACACTTTTGCTTGAATTTTTAGTAGGATTTATTGTTTCTAGTGACAAATCCAAATTAGTTACCATATAAAACAAAATCACCTGAAGTACTGCACAGAAATGGACCATGACACACTAGATCGTAATTGCTTCTGAAATATTTAAGCCAGTTGCACTTAGATGTAGTTTTTAAAACAACACCTTTTCTTGCATTCACTGAAGATACTTATATTGGTGAATAATTCATGTTAAGCTTTTTCTATCTTTGTGAAACCTGTTCTCTGATTGCCATGGGAGATGGTGGTTTACTTGTTTTTTGACAATCTATTAATTGAATAAATACTAGACAAACTGTAAAGGTTGTAGTGATCCTTGAAGTTAAAACTCAAGGGGGATTCACCAGAGCTGTCTATGTCTCTGATTCACACAGAGTGGCTGTGCAAGTCGGCAGTAGCCCTCTCACACTGCAGGACAGCTGTATTGTTATCTTCACTGACCATGCAAGGGATTATGGATAGCAAAAAGTGACTGGAGAGCTGCTCAGCAGAGAGGG
>NW_010310045.1:4351-6908 GCF_000700745.2 Antrostomus carolinensis | reverse complement strand
CCCCCTTTTTTTTTTTCTGCAAGAGGAATTACATGAAATTACTGATTGGTCAGAATGTAACTATCTGCTTCTCTCTCTAAATCAGAGATGCAAAACATCAACACGAATCATCATCAGATGAAACGGGCACAGCTTATGGTGTTTGGAAAGTGTTCTGTGTTGAAGCAATTGCTTCTGTCTCGTATTGCTCCTCGTATTTCCGTAAACTTTATTTCTTCACATAACTTCTGCCTTTCAGTCTCACATAAAGAAAACAATCATATAAAATGTTCATTGTGGCTGATTTTTTTGTGTGGTCTGAATTTGGTAGAGCCGAAAGCTGTAGCAGGTATTTTGGAAATCCCATTCTCATCTCTTATTTCTGTTTAGTACAGTCATAGGAGGTTTCAAGTCTGTTCAGGACACACAATTCCCATCTTTCTGTTTCAGCAGTAAGAGTTACATATCCATAAAACTGTCTCTTTTTTTCTGAAGCAGAGGAAATGTTGTGCAGCTGTAACACTTGGTAGACCTGCAGCAGTTCACACCTATTCCTCCTGGAAAATTAAGAGCTGACATTTGCCACTGGCAGCTACATATGAGCAGCAGTGGAAGGTAAAGGGAAAAGAGCTCACACACAGCCATAGCACTGTGTCAGTGGTTAAGTGTTTGTGATAGTTTCACTGGGCTAGCCCTTGGCTCCCAGCCAACACAGCTGTTCAGCCACTTTCCCCCCACCCCCAAGGGACAGGGGAGAGGACTGGGGGTGAGGGTAAGGAGGCTTGTAGGTTGAGATAAGAACAATTTAATAATGGAAATAAAGGAAAAATTAAAATAATACAAATATTAAAATAATAGTGATATTGATAACAGTAACAAACTATGCAAATGAGTGATACCCAGGGCCATTGCTCACCACCCTCTGACCAAGCCCGGACTGTTCCCAGATAACGATCCCAGAGGAGCAACAATCCCGAACTGAAACCGCAATCCCAGAAGAGTGAGAGCCCGAGCGAAAGCCAGAGAGAGCTAAAAGAGGAAGAGCCCCTCATGAATATCCTGCCCATGGTGGGACAGGAGATGGAACAGCCCGTTGGCAGAGCCAAATGCCAACTGAGCTGATTCATTTCAATATTCCTCACCCCCTTAGATCTTGCACTTGCAGACTGACAAAGCACAAAGTCCTTCACTCCCAGTGACACAGATGCAAACATGGGGATGTTCTCAGTGTTTCTCTCCTAACAAATCCCAGCTGAACCCAACCCCCAGCGCTGTTCGAGCTGCTGAAAAGAAACCAGCTCTGGCCAGCTAAAACCAGGACAGTGTTGTCTCTGGGCAGGATTTAAATGTGGGAGATGGGTCTGAATGTTTCTAATACCTTAGTGCTACAGCGAACATCGCTGGTGTATTGATGAATCGTGGTTGTCAATTCTCCTGGTGTCAGCCCTGGTGGTGACACAGCCTCCTTCTATGTGTAATCTGCTTTCAAAAGTCTTAGGCCATAAAGTATGAAGATCCAAGTGGATAAGGTTTCACAGCACTCAGCTGTCATCTGGAAAGGTGATGAGCTGCCTGCGCTCCGAATCACAGCTCCTCTGACTCCTCGTTCAGCAGTTGGTGCTCTGCCATGCGTTGTGCTGTAGGGCCATCGCTCGACAGCTCGGACCGTCCTGCCTCTCCTGCAGCCCATTTGTGATAGATGCTTTCAGACAGGAGAATGTTTGCAGAGATCGATCTGCCAGATAAACTTCATTTTTTCCGGTGTTCCCTGAAGAGGGAAATGCAAACTCTATAAAGATAATTTCCTGAAGAAGAGCTTTTAACCAGAAAAACCCCAAACTATGTATGAGCCTAACAATTACACTTCGATTTTTGCAGCACCACTAAGTGGCTAAAAGCAGGGTTTTCCTCCAGTTGTCTTGCAGGTCTGTAGTGTAGCATTGGCATCAGGGATCAGTTACTTCATAAGTGTCAACTAAGTCCTGTCAAATTAGAATATGTGCCCTAATGACTACATTATAGCAGCGCTAACAGGGGGCTCCCTCAGAGCAGGCTTTTAGAAAGCACTGCATTAACCTTCTGCCTTTTAAGTGATTCGTAGTGATCGGTAAAATCAGGTAACTGTGTAGCTACATGCTCTTCTCTGGTTTCTCCTCTACCTTAGATTGTTTCTAGGAGTTGAGAATGGATCTCAGGATAACCAAATGTGATAGTTTCACTGTGCTAGCCCTTGGCTAGCAGCTGACACAGCCTTTCACCCACTTCCCCCCACTCCCAGGGGACAGGGGAGAGGACTCGGGGGAAAGGGTAAGGAGACTCGTAGGGTGAGGTAAGAACAGTTTAATAACAGAAATAAAAGAAAACTTAAAATAATACTAATATTAAAATAGTAATGATAATAACAGTAACAAACTATGCAAATGAGTGATACCCAGGGCCATTGCTCACCACCCACCGACCAAGCCTGGCCTGTTCCCAGATAAGGATCCCAGAGGACCGACAATCCCGAACTGAAACTGCAATCCCAGAAGAGTGAGAACCCGAACAAAAGCCAGAGAGAGCAAGAGAGGAAGAGCCC
>NW_010310045.1:0-4124 GCF_000700745.2 Antrostomus carolinensis | reverse complement strand
CTGTTCTAGCTGCTGAAAAGAAACCAGCTCTGGCCAGCTACAAACCAGGACACCAAGGAAATAGAGAACTTGTCTTTGGATGGGAGTTTGAGTTTGGCACTATTAGCCTTAAAGAATAAATGCTGATGTGATTAGACCCCATCATGTTAAGAGGAAGATGCAATAAAAGCTAAATAAGCAAAAGGGCGACACTGACTCAGTATAATCACTTTGAAGTGGCTACTTAAACCATACTCTTACTGGAGCACGGTTGTTCAGGAAGAGTCGCCAATAAGATAAAAAAAAAAAAAATCACTGGCAGGATAGTGCTTGGTCAGGGCACAGAAAGGATGAAATGCAGAGCCGGGGCTTGGTGTGCCTGAGTGATTCTGTCCTCCACTTGGGATAGAGAGCTTCACTGCTGACCCCAAAACTGTAGAAAGGATCTAGAGCTCCAGTATGTGTGCTGCTGGCTGTATTTCTCCCAGACTTTGTCTTCAGTAGAAAGCTGGCATAGCTGCTCCTTGTGACTGGGCAGAGTTGGTCCAGAAGATGGGACTTGGTCTCAGTTTGTCTGTTGCATGTTCTAAACATGCTATTGAAGATTCATATGAAGATGTTTTGAAGTATAATGCTACTCCGGGATGAGCCAAAGGGTTTGCTCACAATATTGCATTGACTGAGAAATTATAGCTGTGTAACATTCTAGGGGGCTGTTTGGTGTTCTTTCATATGCTTTTGAGCAGGGAAACTCCCTGTAACTTCTGGATGGTGGAATGGCAGTGTCTGATTTGGAGTTGTTCCCATTAAACAGTGGTTGGCTGGTTGTACTTGTGTCTTCTGAGTTTGTGTGAATATGGGACTGAGTTTTACTTTCTCAATTGCCTGTGAAAAGTAAATATTAAGTCTTTGTGCTCAATTAAATTAGCATAGCAAGCTGTTAAAAGGGCACTGTTAAAGTTGTAAAGTCAAACATAAAAATATTAGTGGCTCTTAGTTCGGGGTGTCCTCACTTTCAGTGCAAATTGCCTCTACCATGTTTGCTGTCTCTGGCCAACACCAAGTTCCAGGATTGCTGTATCCAAGTTTAACCCAAAAGGTCCAGGTTTCAGGTTGGATTATGGGTTAGGATGCAAGTCTTGTGGCTTCCCAGCAGGACAGTTCCCCACCACAACACCAGCCAGGATGGGAGAGATGTGGACTGAGATAGATCTGGCAATTGGGTAGTGAGGGTGGTGAAACCCTGGCCCAGGCTGCCCAGAGATGTGGTAGAAGCCCCATCCCTGGAATCATTCAAGGTCAGGTTGGACGGGGCTCTGGGCAACCTGATCTGGTTGAATGTGTCCCTGCTCACTGCAGAGAGGTTGGACTAGATGGTCTTGAAAGGTCCTTTCCAACACGATACATTTGATGATTCTAAATCTATCTACCTTGATTTATCTTCCCTAATCTCCCTGTTGACCTCTGCCAACCCAGTCCCAGTCCACTGGGGCTTGTTGCTTGCATCTGCAGCTTTCCAGTCTTTCCCATGGCAGGAGGGAGAAACATCCTCAGCAGGGCTGAACAGTGCTTAACTCCTATCTGTCCCTGAGCAGATCCATCAGCCCCCTTTCCTTGTGGATCTGATCCTCCTGAACGTGGGACTAAATTTCCAGTGGTTCCCTGTGAACTGAATTGTTCTGGTCCTTCCAGAACAAAAAAAACAAAACCGTGGCTGGATGGCCGGGCCCAAACACTGGTGGGGAATGGAGTTAAATCCAGCTGGAGGCTGGTAACAAGTGGTGTTCCCCAGGGCTCAATGTTGGGGCCAGTGTTGTTTAACATCTTTATCAATGATCTGGATGAAGGGATTGAGTGCACCCTCAGTAAACTAAGCTGTGTGGAAGTATTGATCTGCTGGCAGGTAGGAAGGCTCTACAGAGGGACCTGGACAGGCTGGATCAGTGGGCAGCAACGAATTGTATGAGGTTCAACAAGACAAAGTGCCGGGTCCTGCATTTGGGTCACAACCACCCCATGCAATGCTGTAGGCTTGGGGAGGAGTGGCTGGAGAACTGCTCAGCAGAGAAGGACCTGAGGGTGTTGGTTGACCATGGCTGAACATGAGTCAGCAGAGTACCCAGGTGGCCAAGAAGGCCAATGGAATTCTGGCCTCGATCAGAAACGGCATGGCCAGCAGGACCAGGGAGGTGATTCTGCTCCTGTCCCCGGCACTGGTGAGGCCACACCTCGAGTTCTGGGTTCAGTTTTGAGCCCCTCACTCCAAGAAGGACATGGAGGCACTGGAGCATGGCCAGAGAAGGGCAGTGGAGCTGGGGAAGGGTCTGGAGCACAAGTGTGATGAGTTCACGACTGAGGGAACTGTGGTTGTTGAGCCTGGAGAAAAGGAGGCTGAGGGGAGACCTTCTGGCTCTGTCCAAGTCCCTGAAAGGAGGGTGTAGAGAGGTGGGGGTGGGTCTGTCCAACCAAGGAACAAGTGACAGGACAAGAGGAAATGGCCTCAAGTTATGCCAAGGGAGGTTTAGATTGGATGTCAGGAAAAATTTCTTCACTGAAAGGGTTCTGAGGCACTGGAAGGGGCTGCCCATGGAGGTGGTAGAGTCCCCATCCCTGGAGGGATTTAAAAGACGGGTAGATGAGGTGCTGAGAGATCTGGTTTAGTAGTGGACAGGTACGGTTGGACTTGATGATCTCAAAGGTCTTTTCCAACCAAACAATTATATGATTCCTAGACCTTTCTTCTAGGAGTAGAATGTAGATGAAATGTAGAAACCCTTAGCTACTGATAAGTGAACCAAAAAACCTATTTTGAGTCTTGGGAGAAAAAGCAGGTATGTTTTCCAAGACAACTTTTCCAATAAGAAATGGGTTAAGTCGAAAGAATCCGTTGTAGGTTAAAAGTATACAGCATGTTGTTCCAACAAACTCAGGTGCACTGAATAGCTTCTCTTCGAGAGGATATCCAGGGACAAACTGGTTGTAAATAGTATGCAAATAGGGCTCTTGTTTTAATTTGGTACCCTGTCAGCAGCTTTGTAGTAATCCTCAGGAATTATTCTTAATAAATTGCTCATAAATGGTTCCTAAATGTAAGGAAGTCATCAGCCCTCACTGAATATTTTAAGTCATAAATTATGAGCGCAGTGGTGATGCAGATCTTGATTCTGTAACCTGTACATGTCCATGGAGATACATGTTCAACACCAATAAAACATAGAAAAATTAGAGTGGTATGTGATTAAATTGAGGTCCTTTAAATACATCAGTATTGAAAAATATTGGCTGAGCAGCGTTACGATCAAGAGCAAAGCTTTCAAGAGAAGGAAAACAAACTCTACTGCAAACCATGTCTACTCATCTATTTGCAATTTTTCACCATCAATGGGATGCATGTTCTTGATGCTGATCATGAGTTCATGGCTCTTGTTTTGTAATATAGTTTTAATTACCTTCCAAATTGCAGCGCAGCACTTCTTCTGTAAGTGTGTGTGGGGAAGATAAGAGTTGATGAAGTAAGAGCAGTAAATCTTAGACTTCCTTTCATTACCAAATTGCTCTGAACAAGAGCAAATAGGAGGACTTGTTACAAAATCTTCCGGTGTTTGGTATGCAACAGATTTAAAATTTTAATGTGAACTTGTATTATTAAACCTCTTGGGTAACGTCCTGCTTTGCCTTTTGTTCTCCTAGCTTTTGTCTATTCTTCCCTTAAATGAGTTGGATTAAACATGTGTGGCTATTAATGGATGTAACTGCACAGAGTAAATAACAATTAATTGTGGGATCAGTGGAGCCTGTACCCTGAAATCCCTTTGGCGGTGCAGCAAGGGGAGGCTGTGCCTTCTCTCTCCTCTGTGAGAAACAGGTATGAAACAGATGCATGAAATTAAGCACATGCCACATGCTTTTATTTTATAACATTCCTATTTTCCAAATTACTGATAAACACAATTAATTTAGGTAAGCATATAATAAATGCTTAAAGGTTTTGCCTTTCATTGACATGCTTTAAGACTAAAAAAGAAAACCTGAAATTTGGTATGTGGAATGAGGAAATGATTTTCAGGTAAAAAGAGGTTATTTTAAGGTGAAGCAACTGTAGATGGTCCAAGTTATGGATTTTGCACCTGGGACACGGCAACCCT
>NW_010310044.1:0-1139 GCF_000700745.2 Antrostomus carolinensis | reverse complement strand
CCACATCGAACTGTGTCCGTCTGTACCCAGCTACAGCAATTTCCCCATGCCCAAAGGGATGCTGCTAAATGCTGCAGGTTTAGCTGTGTGAGTCCATGGATTGTGGATAAGGGAGTGCAGCGCACTATCGAGTGAGTCCGCTGTTCTCGGACCCGTAGAGCTCAACTGGGCATCACTCAGGATCTAAGCCCAGCTGCCCCCAGCTCCTCCAGTTATCTGGGGGTGAGTTGGAACACAAGGGGCTTTATTTCCTGCTAAATTGCCTCACAACCCTCTTCATGCAACAAAAGGTTAATTGGAGACCATTCAGTGGGTGCTGGCCACCAACAAGAAACACCTGAACAAGTTCTCACTCCCTAAAACTCCATGCTAGGACCATGATCTCCTCACACTGACAGCCTAGAGGAACGAGCAAAGCAACAAGTTTCTTTAGAGTCTATTCCTTGAGCGTGTTCTTGAGAGTAAATTTGAAGGAAGACCTAAGCCTTCAGGCACTGCACTGAGATCCCCTTTAATGATGGGCATGTTGTTATGGGGGTCAGCTCTGTCACAGAAGTGCCCATGGCCTGTCCCTGGCTGCAGGACTACCAGGCAGCAGGACTGTGACCAAGCTGACAGAGCACTCGGGCCTTCCACCAACAGAGGGGCTGAGAAGGAGAGTGTGGCAGTGGAAAGTGAGCAGCACTGAAAAGACCAAGCACTGGTGCTCCCTGGTAGTGCTGCTGTGCTGGGAGTATTTTCCCCACCACCTCTGCACACAGATACTGCTGTGAAGCTTTACAAAGGTCTCAAACGAAGGTTTCAAAGGAAGGTTCTTAGACAAAAAAGTCACTTCAGCATCTTTTAATCTGTTTAAAAATGCAGAAAACACTGCACCTCATTTACACAGCGGATTCTACAGACAGACAATGAATTAGAACTGAGTTGAATAATAAATTTAATTTTGAACAATATTATAACAAGAAAAACAAGAAACCTCAGACCAAGGCCACCACCAACAAAAACCTTGAAGGCTGGGCCTGTAATGAGTTACATCATGAACACTGTGCAGAAGAAAACAGCCTGGTTATTTCTTCTGAAAAACATCCAGTCAACATTTTCTTCAGAACTTCCTTGAGCTACTGGTTCCTCATGCTGTA
>NW_010310043.1:43307-49809 GCF_000700745.2 Antrostomus carolinensis | reverse complement strand
ACCTTGCCACGCAAACCCAATACAGAAGGTTGTTAACTAACAGAACATTTCAATTTTTTTCATTCATTTATCATATTTTCTGTGAATACAGTAACAAATTAACTGCAGTGGCAGGAAAATTCTCCAGAAAAATTGATTTTTTTTTTGTAAGCTCTTTGTTGTATTATTGTAGCACTGAGAATCTCCTGCTGGCACTGGAACCCTATTGTGGGATAGAAGCTGTAGACCTTCGAAACAAATAGCAAAATATTTCAAAGAAACCAGGGAAAAGTGAAACCCAAAATTATATGGTTATGGATTATCTCCAGAAATACTAAATAACCTTGACAAAGAACACGTGAAAGTAAAGACCTTGTTCAAATAATGTGGGGGAAAAAAACTACAGTAGTTTAAATTAATTATTCATTGATTCACTAATCATCATTTGATGTCTCCATTTTCTTTTCTGTTTAAGTTTTGCTACCTTCAGAAAGGGAAACTACTATTAGATGTCATGTCACACTGTAGATGTAGATACCTTGGGTGTAGATGTGTATTTAACACTTTTCTCTGCCAAAGTCAGCAGGCTTTGCCATTGCTGTTTAGGACAGTATTGTTCTGCATGGTTTTGAGAGAATCAGAGGAGAGCTTTGACTCACCCCATGAGACTGTGCATCATAGCACACAAGGTCTATTGGCTGATATAGACTTGCCACAGTAGAGCATCTGTCATGCTGTCTGACTATGGGTGAAGGAGAGGGAGAAAACGTACCTTTTCTTCCTGAATGTTCTCCAGAAGGCCACGGCTCCTTACTTACTAAGCATGTTCCTGTATGTTTCAAATCAATGGGTTGGGGGAAAAAGAGTTTTGTGATAAAAGACATTTTCCGCACTGTCTTCTCAACTTACTCAGTAACCACCTCCAAAACTGGGTGTGCTTTTACTGCCTTTGGCTAGTCCATTTTATTATTCAGCAGGGATTGTCATAACTGATGTGATATTTGTGGCAGATGTGCATACACTAGGAATAACTAGATCATAAAGATCTCCAGGTAGCCTTCTTATACAGTAATATATCTGTACATTACTATATCTCTCTATATACCTATATCAGGACATCATGCTATGAAATACCTGAGAAATCTTGTGTCCTTGGTTGAATGAATAGCCCAGAATCTGGTGCAACTTTTCCAAATATCCATATATAACAATTAAGACTCTTAACAAAATAAAACTAAACAGATATTAATTCAATGTATTGAAAAAATTATAAATAAGCTGGTTCATAAAATAAACAACAAATAATATTGTTAATAATGTTTTTGCATTTAAAAACATATTTAGATATCTTCTGTTGAATTCATCTATATTTGTTATATTCCAGTGGAGAAACACCAAGAATTATCCATATTCAGTGCAAATGCATGCTTACTTAGGGATTTAGAAACAGAGCTGAACTAGTTCACATCAGGAAACTTGAGCTCCAGCCACACAGGTCAATCATTTTCTGTTTTAAAATTAAAGTTTAAAATCTGTAGAAAGTCACTAGAGAAATGCAGGCACATGGTCCCCATGAGACTAACTGCATACAAACCCTGAAGAAAATAAATAGATCTTCATGACAAGAGTGAAATTCAACAAGTCATCACAACTCTGAAAGAGCTTTATTTTTCTTTACTAAAAATATACATTGGATAACAGTGAAAAATATGTCAATAATCATATTTTGGTGACAAGAGTTTAAATAGAAATGTAGATCATCTCTTTTATGATAAAAAAGCTAAGATAAGAAAAAAAGACTGCTTCAAGAAAAATTAGTTCCTGAGCAAATTCTCTGTAGTAACTCTGTACTGGAGGAACTTTTAAGCACAGTACTACTGATCAGGAAAAAATAAATCAAGTGGTAGGCTCTATGCACTAATAAACAGTCATCACAATAGCTCACACTCCCTAAAACAGCATGAAAGGATAGCTGAGTGACAAATCATGAGCTATTTCAGAAATGAAGAACGGATGGTTTTCTGTAATCCTCCTAACTTTCTAATGCACTGAAAGGCTGTAGAATTTAGGTCTTTTTGCGAACTCTAGCTAGCCATTAGTCATTAATAAACAAATTGTCTTGTATCACTAGTTCTCAGTGACAGAAATCTATAAATATATATAGTGAGATAAAAAATAATCAAAGTACACCTGGTTATTATTTGTAAAGACTTAACTGTAAGGTTTTAATGATTAATTTATCTGGCATCTAATACCTTAATAGATCATGAGAAACATCAAGGGAGGAATGTGGTACTGCATTTTTAAAGTCTCTTTCACTCTCACTGAATGATAATAGGCATGGAAGCTATCATTAGTCTTGTTAGATGATGGTTCCTTTAGGAATCTCTTATATGTTACCTTTTAGAGGGAAGGTCAGAGAAAATTCCCCCGGGAGTCCCCTTGCAGGATTCAGCTAACACAAGCGTAAACTGTATGGAAATGGCTAAATTATCTTTAGAGAGACCTTGGTCTTTCACATCAATCAGACCTTTCTGAACTAGTGAAACAGATAAGCATCCTGCCTGTAAGACTGTAACTATCCATATGTTTGTCATGACTGTCACAACAAGTTTTGAATAAAAAGACTGTTGTCTTACTGTTCTAGTCGGTTAGTAAATGCTAAAGGCAGGTGCAATTTATTTTAGTAAGGACTACATGAACTGTTAGTACAAAAATGTAATGTTCAAGGTTGTAGTTAAAATCCAGAGAGTCAGGAAACGTAAAAGTTAATGCTACAAGAGCAACCTCAATGTTACCACTGCGCATATCTTGTATATTTTATGGTATAGATTTTACAGCATAATCAATAATCTATTAAGCTTCACATTTAACAAGGAAACAGGATTACAAATGGTGTATTTATAGCATATGAACAGTAATTGTCAAAAACTTTGTGGATTTCTTGACTTTTCTTGACTTTGGTTATATAAACTAAATGTTCTGTATTTAAATTTATTTTAGTTTTGAATTTTTTTTTGAGGGTAACCTGCTCCCAGTGTTTGCTTTATTGTTTTTTCTTGTCAAAGGCAATTTTTAGCTTCTTATGCCATTAAAATAAAGGCATAGGAAAGGGAAAGAAAGATTCATGCTCATCTGCTCTTTTTGTCCCAGTAGAACAGCTTATGCGGGCTAGAAAATAAAGTAGCGATACTTCATTTGTATTTTGTCCACAGTGACTATAAGCTTGCTTTGGTGAAGGAATTTTAAACAATAGTTTAGAATTTTCAGTCACAGAATCCAGCTGAAACTTTGGAAAGACTCTACAAAATTATTGGAAATGCAGTTATAGGTCCTGCTTTCAAAGCCATACACCAGAACTGATAGAATGAAGAATATTTTTCCAATAACAATCACAGTTTTGGCAAAGAGCAAATTTTCCTTAGGGACATTCTTATTTTGCCATAAGCTTTCATTTTTCATTCAAGTTTTAAATTTCTGCATAATAGCAATTTCAAATTTCACTTGTCTTTACAGTCAATATGTGAGATACTACAGTCTTCATAATTTGGGCATCCAGGCATTGCAGAAGAAATAATAATTAGTTTCTTTACTAAATACCTTAAGGCCATACTCAAATGCTATTATGGCACCCAAAGGGAACCTGGTCATGTACAATCAAGGTGATGCATAATTTGAACCAATAAATATCCAGGGCTCCCCATTGCATTCTGGGAAATAATGAGGAATACTGGACAGGCTGCATATTCTTGTATGAGGAACTCTGCATATGAGGCATAAAGGCCTGCACTTATGAAATCTTGGCTACTATCCCATCTGTTTTATAACAGTAGCCTTCATTTACGGAATAAATTAACTTAGAAAAGAAGCTATCCTTTGTAAACTTAATTGTGAACTTATTTTAAGGTGTTACCTCTACCTTGTCTCTGTTGACTTCTGCTCTGTGAATTTATTGAGTACACTCATATTTAGTAAGTATTAAGGTTATGTTGGCAAAATTGCCAACATAAAGGTATGGCTGGTGCAACTCCAAAAGTATGATATAAGTAAGGTAATCGCTAATTATTGTACCAGGCAATGCAGGGATACATCAGAGAACTCTTAGACTGGGAATTCCACCAGCATTTAAACATGAAATGTCCCTGATAGCTCTTGCTGTTATAGCTCAGGAGGTCTTTGTCTGTCTCCAACTACCCTTTGCTGTTACACTTTTGTCCATGCTCTTTGGCAGTAATTGAAGTGTTGCTGTAAAAAATGTTGGTGTTTCCCAGGAAAGATTAAGTTTTTAGGATCTGATTTATTTTTCACCTAAAGTAGCAGTAAAATTCTAAAAACCTCTTTTCTGAGATTCTGCATTTAAAATAATATAATACGCGCATAAGTGGCAGTAATAAGCTTCTCCAAATCCATTGAACTCAATCCATCTTGCATAGTTCTCCATGTCTGAGATAAATTTTATATTCCTTAATTCTCACCATATCCTGGCAAATTCTCTTTTTTCCCTTTTTCTCATTCAATATTTTTAAAAGGTATCTTTTCTCTACCACTCCATGAGGTGATGGACTAGCAAGGCTCACAATGACTAGAAAAATCTCTCACTGAATCCTGTGAGAAGCTCAACATGAGCCAGCAATGTGCCCTTGAAACCAAGAAGGTCAACTGTATCCTGGGCTGCATCAAGAGAAGCATGGCCAGCAGGTCGAGGGAGGTGATTCTTCCCCTGTACTCCACTCTCGTAAGGCATCACCTGCAGTACTGCATGCTGTTCTGGAGCCCCCAACACAAGAAAGACATGGATCTGTTAGAATGAATTCAGAGGAGGGACATGAGGATGATCCAAGGGCTAGAACACCTCTCCTACGAGGACAGACTGAGGCTGTTCAGCCTGGAAAAGAGAAGGCTTAGGGGAGATCTTATAGCAGCCTTCCAGTACCTGAAAGGGGGCCTACAAGAAAGCTGGGGAGAGACTTTTTACAAAGGCAGGTAATGATAGAGCAAGGGGTAATGGCTTTAAACTGGAAGAGGGTAGGTTTAGATTAGATATTAGAAAGAAGTTCTTCACTGTGAGGGTGGTCAGACACTTGAAAAGGTTGCCCAGAGAAGCCCCCTCCCTGGAAGTGTTCAAGGCCAGGTTGGATGAGGCTTTGAGCAACATGGTCTAGTGGAAGGTGTCCCTGCTCATGGCAGGGGGTTTGGAACTACATAAATAAGGTCCCTTCCAACCCAAAACATTATATGTTTCTATGTTACAAGCAAGCTAAAAATCTATTCAAAAGTAAACATAAGTCCAACTCAGTGTTACACTTAATATAAAATCAACTTACTAATCAATATCTTCTTCTCAGCAATTCTCTGGGATGGAAATATATCCAGGTGTGGATATGGAAATGAGGATGATAACCTATCTTTTCCTAAAATGCCAATTCCATTCCATAAATCTTTCTTCTTCAGAAAACTTGTGTAACACAGATTACCTCCTTCTAAGGAAAGAATATATCCACAGAAATTTCCCCAAGAAAGATCTCACAGAACTCTAATGATTTCTATCCTATTTGTATGGCTATTCAGGCACAAATGTGTTGCTCCCAGCAAATCTTCCCAGTGCAACCTTTCCAGTGGTTTCCCAGACTTGCACTCACAGGATGAATACACTGTGCCTATGTGCTCAAAACACAGACCTTTTTGACTAAGGAGGCAGGTACCAGGAGGACCACATTTACTGATCTTTCCTATTTTTTGTCCCTCTACCTTAGTTTTGCTCATCCGGTTAAGCTTCTTTGTGACTACCTCTATATGTTAAATGGCCTTCCTTCAAATTAATTTCTCCTGAGCTCTAGCTTGACTCTTTCTTGCATAATTTGTAATTCTTTGGTTCTTTTTTACAGTATTGTGATTTTCTGGTAAAGTTTTAGTTGAAAAAATAATTTCTGTGAGTTTCAAATTTTAGTTTTTAATTTTCCAGTTTTTATAAACTTTTTTTTTTTTACTTTTCTTTTAATTAGCAGCTTTCTTCTGTTAAGCCTTCCATTTTCAAGCTGTATGTGATCTGGGAAGGAATTATCATTTATTTTCAGGGTCTTGGCTATTGGCTATTTTGCAGGTTTCTCTGGCCAAATAATATATTTGCTATGGCTTAAAAATTAGGAAGAGACCATGAAAAGACATTTTTTTTCCTCATTTCCATGATACTGTTCTAATTGCCTCAGGCAAGTGTGAATTTGGACAGTATCTTCCAGTTAAAAGGAAGCTACTTTTTTCTTTTTTTTCTTTTTTTTTCCTTTTTTTTTTCCTTTGAATGAACCTATTGTTTCTCTAACATCTCTTCCTCTTTTTCTTCTTATTCATGAAATGCTGGACACTAACTATCCCTACAAAGGACAGTTCTCCACTTCTAACAAGAAGACTTTCGGTTCCTACATGACTGCCCAGATTTTGCCTCAAGTCAGAATTTGGTACCATCAAGTCTTAATTTGTTCAAAAAGTGTCCCATATCAAGAACACTTGAAAATTATTATTAAATAAG
>NW_010310043.1:0-43270 GCF_000700745.2 Antrostomus carolinensis | reverse complement strand
AATCCATAATTAAAATAAGAGCTAAAGTAAATATTATTCTAGGAGAAGAAGAGAGGAAGTCTCCCATCTTTCCTGGTGATGTCATATTGTTGCACAACTGTAGCTGTTTCATTTATAATAATAGAGAATTTTTTCCTAAATTATTAATAAAAATATATTTTAAATGCCATTATCATCTGCTTCGCCAGCTTAGAGTGGGCCTGTATCTTAATACAAAAAAACATTATGTTTTACTGATGGCAGCCTCTGCATTACATCTATGTTGTTTTCACTAAGATTTTTTTTTTAAAGTATTCTTGTTCTTTCAATGACAAAATTAAAATTAAGCAATAGCTTTCTCACCTATCATGTAGAAGGCCAGGTATGTTTTACTTTTGGATTGTTACACAATTCATTGAATTAGAATTGTATCAACATATAACTTAATGTGGAATACTGTTAAATAGTCAAACAACTTTACCTCCATCAAAGCCCCATTTTTAAATTATAAAAATTAAACAAAATTATACAGTGCAAAATTATACAGTAAACAAAATTATACAGTGCAAAACCTTTGTATACTTGCAAATAAAACATAAAAGCTCTTCTTCATCTAATATTTATAGCATCTCTTACACATACTTCTATTTTTTCCCTAAAATTGTGTTTAAATGGATGTCTGAAACGCAACCAGAATCTGCTATTTAAAGTAAATCAAGAATACTCAGTGTAAAAATTTAAGGTGCAGCTGTTTCTGCCATTCATTTGGGTAATCACTGAACATAAATTTATACACCATGAAAAGCTTTATTCATGTTCATATGGTGTGAAAATTGAAAGAAAAACTCTAAATTAATTACCTTTTTAAACAAAGCAATTTAGATTTATTACATACAGCAAGGGAATTTGTTCACGTATCATAAAGCTTCTGTGAAATACAGAAATGAAATATGAGTTAGGAAAAAGTGTTTATGCTCTGTAGAGACCTCAAGATGTGAAAAGCAAATTAACTGCCCCTGACTTCAATCAACATGCTCTTATGAGTTTGGGCAAAGTCTACCTGCAGCAGCAGCCTGGTGCCCTGTGGAGGCTCCAGAGGAACATGGAGCAGCACAACCTTTGTCTAGAACCACCTGAGACATTTCCACCTCCTGTAGAAACTTCTATAATATGGACTTCAGCTGCCAAAATAACACATTATTATTTTTCCTTCACACCTTACTAACAAATGTCAGTCTAAAGCCATTATTTAGGAATATGTCTTCCTGAATACAATAAAAATTACTTACTCTCTTCTGCTAGGAACTTTCATTTTCTTCCACATGAAATAAGTTGGTGGGAATGTAGAAAAGCATTGCTGTTTTGATTTCTGTGAAAGTTTCCATTATTTCTCATTATGAACCTCAAGTTCCTCACTGCATATGCTTGATTATATCCCAGTACACTACCAGTTATTTATTCAGGTAGTGTTCCCCAGCATGCATCCACCTTTAATTTACACTCAGAAAAAGAAACATAGGCTGATGAAATAATTTGCAGCCTGAAATTGATCTCCATGAAAAGGAAATATACTCAATGTTTTTTGTCATAAGAAAACCTTGCCATAAGAAAAGAGTCACCCAAATTCAGAGGGTGAAAAGATTATTTTTTTCATTTCTTTCAAACACAGCCATGCAAAAGTGTTTGCTTCAAAGAGAATATAAAATGACCAGAGGATAACATTCAGGGGAAGAAAATATTTTAAGACTTAATTCTTCAGCACTGTTGTTTCAGCATGCTAACAAAATCAATGCTAACAAAAATCACCTCCTTTTAATCTGTTATTCTTTTGTTCCATTGAAGTAACTCAAGATCAATATGTATTGATTTGCTCCCTAATTATATTAATTTTACTTCAGAAAATAGGGAGGCCATAATGAGAATGTGAAGTTACTTGAAGACAGTACATTATAGGTAGTCTAATTTAGCAGGAGTCTGTGCATGAGATTAATTCATTAAAAGCAGCCAATTACCATACAAACAGGGGAGATAAATAAGATTTTCTCCTTTGATTTGCATTTTATATATTCCTTTGTAATTTTTAAAAGCTTAAACTAATTTACAGCCTAACTATACTTTCAATGTATATCCATTTTATTCTTGGGAAATATAATTGCATTTAATTTTAACCTTTAGCTTTGTCTTTTAGGCATAGTATTTTACAAAACCAGATCATGGCATCTAGTCATGATACATTTTATGAGACATTTTAATTAAGAAAAATAATGAAATGTTAATACTTTTAACATTCCAGCTATTCTTTCCACTAAACTTTTCTCTATTTCCAGAGAGTAAGATGCTCAGTTGATAAATAATAATACAGGAAATAAAAGTTTTTTGACCTGTCTTGGCTGATGATCTGACTTATAAATGTATCTCAAACACAAATGACTATCTATAAGGGTAATCAAAATCATTATTTCAATTGGATAGCTATGTATTTTATCAGTGAAAATGCATGCTCGATGATATTATTTCTTTGAAGGACTTTATTTGTTGTTTGATTAGGTTAAAATGGACTGGCTTATTGTTCACGAAGATTCTCTTCTTGCTCTTTTCGCACTATACTCCCAACATAATCTTGAGAAATTGAAATCTACATGAGACACTTGGTTCTTTGTTGCTTTATACCTGTAGAATTGTGAGTGTCTGCCATGAAATATCACGAAAGAAATCACACTTGTGTAATTTAGTGTCCATAAAGAGAGAATTGGACCCAAGAGATGAAACTTACTGTGATTTTAAGCCGTTTATAATTCTCTTTAAAATTTAACATCAAGTCCTTTAGCTAACTCAAGACTACTTTTTTCCAGAGAAGATAAATGGTGTCACCCATTTTTTTGGAAGTTAGAAAGCTGACAAAAATTTATTAAAAAAAAAAAAAAAAAAGAAAATAAAACATTATGAAACTTGAAAAAATAATTGAAAATGTGTACTCCTTGAGATCCAAAAAATATTGTGTATATAATATTGTGTGCTGATAATGGTTCTTACCATAGATAATACACTCATGCAAAACATTCAGTCCAGTTTATTTCCTTCCATAACTGCCTTTCCTACTCCTTTATGTTTACCTATGACAAAATTATGTTTGATGTTATCTCTGTTGAGGAACTTTCAAGTAACTAATTGTAATTACATAATGTGCACCTTACGACAAACCCATGGAAAACACAGATCTTGGACAAGTGGAAGCAGCCTCTTAAGTAGGAAACTCTGAAGCTGGTGTCAAGTGCCAAACAGACATACATTCTCAAATAGCGGATACTGAAGCCAATAATCAGTGACAAAGCCTGGGCTTCTGCTGCCAAAACTCAGTGCAAAATCTTTTGCTAAAAGGAAAAATATTTGGCTCTCAAGTAAACTCAGGTGGTTCTTCACCTCAAGCTGAGCTATCCTTTGGCATGGGTCCCAGTCATAGTTGCTCTCAGCAAGGTATATAGTAGCTGCCATTAATATCTTTAACTGATGCCAGTGGACCATAGTGAGGACCTGGACTAGGTTCACTGGCTTCCTTGGGTGTCCACCACACAGACATTGGTGCTAAAGTGTAACAGAAGCTTCTGAGGAGGTTAGGCTACCAGTTCTGGTGAAGCAATACTTTGCTGCAATCTCTCTGCATGCTTCAAGCTCCAGGAAGCAACAAAGAGAGTTTAAAAGCAGTTTTAGCAACATCTGGTGCCTTAAATCCAAACTGCCTTTCTCTGCCAGCAATAATTGTCTTCTTCGTGGAAAAATATGACCAATATGAAGAATTGTCATTCATATTGCAAGCAGATTGCCATCATGATAATGATGATGATAATGATAAATAAATGTTATACATACTGCATTGCTATTACGTTCCTGAACCGAATACACCTCTGGGGAGCATAAAGGAGCCTCCTTATAGGAGTGTTCAGCAAAAACAGGGTGAGATTTTCAAAAGTGATCAACATGTATTTGTAGTAGGATTTTCTACTGTTGCCCATGACTCTAACCACTGAACACATGCTGCAGCAGTGGAATGCTTCCACTGTATCTGGGTGCAATTTGAGAACAATGGGAACTGTCATCCCATTAAGCTTTTATTCCTTTTTTTTTTTGCCAGTCTTGCTAGGAGACTGAGGGTGTATCTTAGCTGGATAGGCTGCAGTAGTAACATGAGGATTACTGTTACATATGAAACAGGGTAAATTAACTTGTGCAGACCCTTGGGTTTTGGTGCCAGCAGCATATGGGTTAGCTAATAGGCTGGCTTATGGGTTAGCTAGCTAGTGAACAGAACAGAGCTGTCAGACCTTTAAAGACACTTTCCGTGGAGTGCAAGAGCTCTCGATCCCGAAGTGTAAGAATTCAGGCAAGAAAGGCAAGAAACTGGCATGGCTTTAAGGATGGGGCCAAGGTGCAGATGGAGCTGAACTCAGCAAGGGATGCAAAGAGTAATAAGAAGAGCTTCTACAGGAAGCCAGAAAAGGAAAGTCAAAGGAAGCATGTTCCTCCTGATGAGCAAGACTGGCAAAATGGTAGCAACAGACAAGGAGAAAGCTAACATAGTCAATTACTTTTTTGCCTCAGTCTTCTCTTGCAACCTCTCTTCCCCTACATCTCAAGTGGATGGACCACAGGGCAGGGACTGGAAGAACAAAGTCCATACCACTGTAAAAGAAGATCAGATTTGTGACCACCTGAGGAACTTGAATATACATGAGTCCATGGGACCTGACAAGATGCATCACAGAGTCCTGAGTGAATTGGCTGATGTAGTTGCCAAGCCACTCTTCATGATATTTGAAAAGTCACAGCAGTCATGTGAATTCCCTGGTGACTGGAAAAAGGGAAATGTTGCACCCACTTTTAAAAAGGGTAGAAAGGAGGACCCTGTGAACTACTGACCTGTCAGTGTCACCTCTGTGCCTGGGAAGATCATGGAACAGATCCTCCTAGAAGATATGCTAAGGCACATGGAGGACAGGGATGTGATTTGAGACAGCCAGCATGGCTTCACCAAGGGCAAGCTCTGCCTGATAAGCCTAGTGGCCTTCTATGATGGAGTGACTACATCACTGGACAAGGGAAGAGCTAGGGATGTCATCTATTTGGACTCCTGTAAGGCCTTTGACATGTTCCCCCACAACATCCTTCTCTAATCTGAAGAGATATGGATTTGATGTGTGGACTGCCCAGTGGATGAGGAATTAGTTGGATGGTCGCATCCAGAGGGTAGTGGTCAACAGCTCTATGTCCAGATGGAGATTGGTGAGAATTAGAGTCCCTCAGAGGTCCGTATTGGGAACAGCACTATTTAACACCTTCATCAATGACATAGTGGGATTGAGCTCAGCAAGTTTGCAGATGACACCAAGATGAATGGTGTGGCTGACACACCTGACGGACAGGATTCCATCCAGAGGGACCTGGACAAACTCAACTGGGCTCGTGCAAACCTCATGAGGTTCAACAAGGCCAAGTGCAAGGTCCTGCACCTGGGTTGAGGCAATCTCTGGTATCAGTACAGGCTGGGAGATGAAGGGATCGAGAGCAGCGCTGCAGAGAAGGACTTAGGGATACTAATGGATGAAAAGCTGTATATGAGCCAGCAATGTGTGCTTGCAGCCCAGAAAGCAAACTGTATCCTGGGCTGCATCAAAAGAACCATGGCCAGCAGGTCAAGGGAAGTGATTTTGCCCCTCTACTCCACTCTGATGAGAGCCCACCTAGAGTACTGCATCCATCTCTGGATTCCTCAGCACAAGAAAGATATGGACCTGTTGGAGTGGGTCCAGAGGAAGGCCACAAACATATCAGAGGGCTGGAGCACCTCTCCTGCAAGGACAGGTTGAGAATTGGGGTTGTTTAGCCTGAAGAACAGAAGGCTCTAGGGATATCTTATTGCAGTCTTTCAATACATGAAAGAGGACTATAAGAAAGATGGAGACAAACTTTTTAGCAGGGTCTGTAGCAATAGGACAAGGGGCAACAGTTTTAAACTAAAAGAGAGTAGATTTAGATTAGATGTAAGGAAGACATTTTTTACAATGAGGGTGGTGAAACACTGGCACAGGTTGTCCAGAGAGGTTGTAGATCCTGTGATTCCTATGATTCTAATATAAAGCTGACTTGGGTGTGCCTGCAGTCTCCAAGTCTTAACTACAGCATTATTTCATGCTTCCTGTCAGGACTCATCACTATCATAGCCATTTTGTACAAAACTTCTGTTCCTATGTGCTTACTTCTAGGGTAGTCCCAGTGCAGGTACCAGAATCAGTGTTTTTTCTACTACCTTTGGTCTCTTCACCCAAACATGCAGTCAGAACATAGGCTTCTCCAAACACTGACTGACCCCTGATGTCTTCCACCTAGTGCTGCCCCTATAAACTAGGAAAGACTGATAAGACCTCCCTCCATTAGGAGGAAGGAGTTAGATCCTGCTGAGGTCCTTCAGATTTATTCCAAGGAGTAGCTTCTCCTAAAAGTTAATACAGTTCTAGAAATATGACTGTGACTTGCTAACACTCAAACTAAGCTAACTTAAATAAAATTTAGAAAAATAACTATGTAGTTACTTAAAAAGCACTGAAGAAAGTAGGTGTAGAAAAGCTATTATTCTGAATTTATATCTTCTGTATTTACTCATCACCTTCTGGAACATAAACTAATTTAGGTTAGAAGGGACTCCCAGATGTCATCTGGTCCAACGTTCTGCACAAGTGTACCTTGTTATGTTTTTTGTAACTTACATGTCAAATGCCAAACAGCATGAAAAAATTAGGTCAGTCTGGACGTCAGTGCTCATCACCAGTGGCCTGGTCAGTGCTGAGCAGGCAAACTTTGGATATGTGTTTATTTCAACCATCTACATGACTGGGAAGCTCTATTTAAAAAGAAAATACAATAAACTTATTACAATACCCTGCATATTTTTTTTCAGACAACACCAAACTTGTTTCAAATAAGGTAAGCCAAATTTTATAAGGATTTGTTCATCACTTCTAATTTATGATGTCTAGTTAGTCAGTTGGAGTTAACAAATCAAAATTATCTGCCACTGTTCACTAGTCATATCACACAAGCTGTGCATTTAGCAGTTTCTAAAAGGATATTTGATTTATATATAGGCATAATGTAACTGGAAATGAATTAAACACTGGTTTACTATCAGCTTCAGAAGCCTAGAATAGGTAGATTTTACTACGTATTCATAAATTTATACCAGGGAAGTAATCAGCAGGAGAAAGTTCAGTTCACAAATGAAACTTTTCAAAATTTCACCTGAGGCACCTGAAAATAGAAACATGATCTATCTTTTATAATTATAGTTTGTTTGCCACAAGGATATTATGTATATTGTAATAGTATTCTAAAAAGTAATTGGCATTTGATGCTTGGAATTACACCCCAGTCCCAAAAGAAACCAGTCACTCAATCTGTGTTGAAAGCAGCTACAGACTTGGAGTTTCAAGGGTGGCTGTTTTTCCAAGTGCCCACCTCTGCATTCTACACATTCCCTTATAGTAACAATCAACATGTTTCAAGCCATTTATTTACAAGACAAGGTGTGAAAGTTAACTTTGATGTGTTTGTCAACATTATATCTCCTCAAAAATCATACTGAAACGGGGGACAAATGTAATAAACACAGGAATGTTTGGAAAAGCCACCTACAGCTGAGTGTGAACAAGCCAAGTAAACAATGGCACAATATAGACACAGCTGAAAACAATTAGTTTGTGACAATTAAAACAGTCATGTGAGCAGCCTCAGCTTCTTTCATTTTCCAGCAGGACTAGGTCTTACCCAAACACACTGTCAAAAAATACATAAGCCCTTTTGCTTGAGATAAGAACTTAGGAATGCTGTATCTTCCCCAATAATCAAGTTTTTTTTAATGGAAAAACACGACAACTCTGGGACTGCAGAAGGCTATGGATGGTTTGCTCTGTAATGAGGCACGTTTTCAGTACTTAATACAGCTGGCTTCATTTGGTGGTTTGGTAAACTTAAGTCCAATATATACAAACATATCAGAGAGGTCTTTTTGCAGTATGAAGCAAAAAGGCACCTGGGGTTTGAATGGGCAGTGTAACATATATGGATTTTAAGGTTCAGTTCTCAGATTCTCTTTTAAGACTACTGTTGAGAGGTACTCGGTAGTGAGGTGGGGTTGGAGACAGATATCTATGGAACTAACAATTTTTAATCTCTGCTAATCTCATGTATGAAACTGAACAGCTACCTCTCCAAAATATCTGGCTACTTCTGGTCTACTTGGGTGCCATCCTGGAGACCTGTTGTAGTTTCAAGCAAGGGCCTGATTCTATACTACCTGCCAATTTGTTTAATCTTCACCCATTCAGCATAAGCAATTTCTGAAACAAAGAGATTTCTGAAATAAAAATCAGGTTTTCACAGGCCAACGACAGTCAGAAAGGCTGCTTTTAATTTTAAAGTGCAGATATTATGCACATTTCTTGGATGGAGATCTATTGAGAGAAATCATGCTCTTTCACCTCCAGACTAATAGCTCATTCTCTTACATTTTTCCAGAACCATCAGAGCACATTTGGCTTTTGGTATAAAAAATGTCATTCAGTTTTTATGAGTTCATAACTTGCAAAATTCTGGCTCTGAGTCTCCATCCCACCACATACTGCCCTGAATGAGACAAAGCTGAGGTATTTCAGTTGTTTTTTCTGCCCCTCTCCGTACGGACTATTGTCGCTGGAAGATCCCCGAGTATGGAGCTTGTACAAGTGAAAACCAAAACAAAATGCTGTTTAACTCCCACTTGCTCCGTTCCTGAGGCAACAATATATAAAACTACCTAAGACAAAATACACAAACCATTCAGGAAATGGAAACGTAAACCCAGTCTAACATCTCAAAGCTCTTACAAACAGGCTACAGACACATAGAATCACTTGTTCCCTCCTCTTCTTCTGACCTGAAGGCCCTTGCACTCCTGCCTGCTCTGATGTTCAGCTTTAAGAGTAATGGTGAAACATTCCCCAGTCCAGACTTCTCTGTACCCTGGCAGGTAAGACAGCTTTATGTGGCTATAAAGCCATTTGAACTGAGGCTGGAGTGGTTAACATAGGCATCTCTCCTCTTGCATTAATACGCCTATCAGTGAGCTGTCATGCAAAAGGCAGGCACTAATTTCTCTTTCCACTGTCTTCCCAATAAAACATTATGCAAGTTACACACAAGGTAGCAATGCTTGTGTTCCTGTCCAGGGTGTACTCCAGGCTGCTGGCAAACCTTCATGGTTTCATATGTAGAGTCACCATCCCCAATGCAGTCACAGGGGGCTTCCTAATTCTGTGCCCCATGTGTGCAGGGTGTGACTGTGTGATCATGGATAGTTGCATCTGAGTTAAGAGCAAGTAATGAAAAGTGAAGAGTTTTTAAGGATTTATGGCATCCTCCATCACTGGACTTTGTGAGTGTTCCTAAACAATCCTGTCACAAAAGATGAAACCAGAGCAGCCTAAATCTCTGCTGGGGGTTGTTTGAAATAACTGAAATAACCTGCTTGACTTTGCTGTGACACGTGCTGGAAGAGTTCCTCAGGCAGCTACAGCTGACAGGCAATTAGGAAATTGTTCCTTGCCATTTCACAAGCTGTCAGTTAATGGCTCCCAGCTGAAGCACAGACACTGCCTAGGCAAGTGCTAACCCCACTTCACCAAAGACCACTGAAGGAGCAAAGCTGAAGACAGGAACTCACTCAGAGATAGTCAGGAAAGCAGTAAAGTTACTGTTAAGAGACAGTGGCTCCCAGCTCTGATACCTAAGACATCTGATCGGCCTTGTGTCCGTCACAGCAGAGGCTTGCAGGGGGACAGGCTGGGGGAGAAGCATGAATGCAGTTAGTTCAGCTGGAAGCCATTAGCATACAACTGAGAGGCAGCAAGGAGCAGCTTCCTAAACTGCTTCCCAGCAATACCTCTGTGAGCATTTCCTTTTCAAGGCAGAGTCAAGCTGATAACATAAGACTAAAACTCAAATTGAACTTGCCTCATGCCAAAATCAAACAAGCAGGTTGGAAGTGCTCATATGTTTTGGAATAAGTGAGAAGTAGTTTATGGACCTGTTTTCTATCATCTCTCAGCTGTTTGATCCTGGCTCCCAGCTAAGACCTCGTAACTGACTGTGAGGATGTATGCAGTCCCTTTGAAAGCGAAATCAAACAGGTGAAGACTGAAAGCCATGACTCGTAGTGATTTAAACTTACATCTTCAACTTTGCTCTGAAACAGAGCAGAACAGCTCTCTCAGAAACCAGTAATGTAAACCCGAGAAGTAATAAAGACCAACCTGTTATACGTTATTCTCAAAAATACCACTAAAGTCCCCTCCATCTGCACTTCACAGTAAAAATTGTTATGTCCAGTTTCAGAGCTTGACCAATTGTTATGTTTCCTCCAGACTCTCCTCTGCACTCTGTCCCTGAAGCAATTTCATTTCGGGTGATGAAGATGGCAAACTAGAAGAATAACCTTAGTGATTTACTGATGTGGTCAGTTAGACAGTTGTCTTTCAAGATTTCTTCCGGGGATTCTTGCTTTAGGTGTGTTTGTTTCTGGGCATGCTCCCTGTCGTGGTGCTCATCTTTCAGCTCTAGCTCTTTTTGTTTGCTACATAAGGGTGGAAGGCACTTTCTGAGGCCTCTTGGAGTCCACTCCTAATAGCAAAAGCTGACATAGTGATAATGAGTGGCTTTGGGGAGCTGGTCAGAAATCACTCAGCTGACTTCTGAAAACATTTATTTTGTCTGAATGATACCCAACATGTCTGACACCACCTCATAGAGCATTTCAACATCTTTTTTTCTTTTAAGAGCACCATAAATCAAATACTGTGAGTTTGAGTCCAGCAACGTATTAATGAATGTGAGTAAGAAATATTAAAACCATTTTAGGCTTTATATTGGTCTTCTTGACAGATGTGTGCCTAGGACAGTTTTAGTATGTTATGTTCCCTTTTAAATACAAACATATTAGAAAAGTACTTCTCCTGTTTGCTTGATTGGAGTTATTATTTCAATGGTGTTCACTTTTACTACATTAATATATATAATAATTTGATCACATGTTCCAAAATCATAAGACAAAAAGTTGATATTTATTTTAGAGAAGTTTTTAGGACAGTTCATCAGTCACAGAACATTTCAGTTATAGCACATGTATACTTTCAAATAAACTGTAATATAACAAAGTTATTATTTTTTGTTTTATGGTAAGAGTTACATGCATAGAATGTTGCAGATGAGTATCAAGTCTGCATATTAGTGTTTAATTAATTGGTTCACCCAGTCAACAACAGGATTTTCAGTCCTCTTTCTGAATTCTGGATAACTGTATGGAAATATGAGTACAAACTTTATCTACTTCACTAACAAATTTAAAGCTTGCTATGTGAATCTTAACACTGAATTCATATGAACCCTAACACATTAAGCTTTCTTCAAACATAATTCTTTTCTTCTGAGTTTTTTTCCCTAAAGTGTTGTATGAAATGCTTAAAAGATTTATACAGTAAAACTTATTCCAAACAGGCCTTTGATCTGAAATGTCAGCTTCAAGACCTAAGTTTAAGTTCCTCTATTACAAGCAAGTAAATGTTCAGTTTTCCTGTTACAAGAAAAACAAAGAAAATTCAGCTATCGTTTGTTTTGCCTACTTTAATTTCTTAGGAACTACATGCATACATTTTCATATAAACTAGAATTAGTTTTTGTTCTGAAAACCATGATACCAAGCTCAATAGCTTTTCAGTTTACTTAGCATTTTATACTTTTCTATTAATGTTTCTGCTTCAGGAAACTTCTCTTCTTCATAGCATATTGAAGTATCTCCTAGTGGCTGGTTCCACAGAATCCATTCAGCCAGACTCATATATGGTATTAAATATTTTGGTAATGGTTAAAATTGGGAAAGTGGATATGCCTAACAGCTGTTATAAAAAGTATAAAGATTACTTAAAGGCCTCATTCATTCTTGGTGTATCTACCTTGATTATACTCTAATACACAAAAATATGCCACAGTTTTCTAAATATAAATCTAATTTTGCCAAACACTATATCGGTGTAAATACATTGAATTTAGGCACAAACAACTTGATATCTATTTGGCATTTTTCACACTCAAATTAAAAAGTAGTTTTAGTAAATCCAAAATTATTTGGGAATTGAAATCATAGATTTCAGTCATAGAAATCATAGAAATCTTGTCTTATAAATAGTTTCAATCAAAAAGGAACAACTGGAAGTGTCAAATAATTTCAAACACTTTTGGGATGAAGTCCCTTTAGTTTTGAGGCTCAAATTTGACAATTTAAATGATAATAGAGGAAGAGGAAGTTTTTTTTGATGAGATATCCTAGTAATGAGTATGCTCATGCGAAGGACTGAAGATTAATCTCTCCTTTCCTCTTTTAGACTATGAATTTGAGCCCAGGACATCCAGGCTGCAAGGCTGTTTCATGATAAATTTATAGTATTTGAATTCTTCTTTTTATTCATTACTTAGATTGTAAAATAAAATTTTAATATAGGAAAAACTGGCTTCATAACTCCTTTTAAAAATATTTCTGTAAATTTGTCAATCTTCACAGATTAGCAATAAATTTGAGTTCAGAAGATTTAGGTTTTTTTCTCATTTACATGCAATGACAAATTTGGAAGAATCAGTAAACTTATTGCAACTTCTTTGTCTATATATGGAATGTTTCTAGGTCATAAGAAATTAGCTCATAACCTCTGGCTTCCATTTTGTAAAAACAAATAACAGGATTGGAAAAAACCTCAGAGTGCGATGAATCTTCCAAGGTAGAATATCAATAGCAGTACTCAATCGATATTTCAATTATCACCAGAATTTTCTCAGTATTTCTAAGCCAGTTTTCAATCAAGTATTGTGAAAATAAATAGAATAGCTCAGGGATTATGGAATATTTTGAGAGGTAGGTGGAAACGAACACTCCAGTCCTGCAGCTTTGCTGTGTGAAATTGCACACACCTCCACTCCAGTTAATTCAGTGTCCAAGCAGTGCCATCGCCAGCTCTGGGTCATAATCCCCCAGTGATCCCAAGCAAATGACCAGCCAGTGCTGCTGCATGTCTGGGGCTTTCTTTGGTGAGCCAGAACAACACCAAGCCAAATAGAACCCAGGCTGGAAAGCGGAGGTTAAAGCCGAGAGAAATGTTTTTTTTAGCTTGCTCATCAACTTCATTGATTTTGGGGAAAAGTGAAGCACTAGAGCAAACAAGGAGCCCTCAGATAAATCCATGCAAGGGAAAACTGAAGGAAAATGCTTCATTGTCTTCAGCAGTTAGTTTCTGTCCTCCTCACTCCATGAGATGAAGTGTTTGAGCACAACTGCAAGAACACTAGAAATCCAGGCTCAGGGTCCAACCTAAAATGCCACCTCACCTATCCTGGCTGTCATCAGTCAGGTGTTGGCACATGCAGTGATTTAGTAGATCAGGACCTAGATTTCTTGCCTGAAAAGCATTAGTAATTCTGAAGAGGGACATAAGAAACCTGTGCAAAGTTGGGAATAGACCACAGTGTTATTCCCATTGCACCAAGGGCAGAAAGTTCTCACTAATGCAACAGAGAGACAACGTAATCCTGTCTGATGTAGGTGGCAAAAACAACAAGAAATAAACAATTTCAAATCTCCCAAATGTTGATTAAAACAAGGAGATGAAGGTCTTATCTTCAAAACTATATACAACCAAGAAATAAACAAACTGAAAAGTACAAAAGCAACACATCCCTGCATGATACAGAGCTGTTAAATCCGACTCCTCAGGTGAAAGGTTTTGTCCTTTGAGTATTGTCTAGGTATTAGGCAGCACTGGGGACACAGAAGATGTATTTTATTTAATAGCACTGATAAATGAAGCAAAATACCGCTTGTTACCACTGACACTGGAACGCGTCATTCTGAAATACAATATCTTAACAACTCCAAGTCAAACCTTAAAGAATCTAACAATGCTATTAAACAATGGCCCTTTTATATCCCCATTCAGCTGTTCTGTTCTCATAGACAGTATGGTACATGAAGTCTGGATAGAGTCTTGTGAACACATCATATTCTTACTACAAAGGAAATAAAACAATCTATAGATTTGCAAGGTCAGGTCTCTCAATACAGTGACTTCTCTAACAAATATGTTTTCCTGGGTTAAAGCTCCTGTTTATTAATAAAACAGATATGATCATGGAAAAAGTAGTAGTCTTTGGTGTCAAAGTCACAGCAATGAAGTAGAGAATATTAAATCGAGTACCAATTAGAGAGAAGTAGAACATACTCCTCATGGGTTTGGTCAATTATTAAAGACTTAATTTAAAATGTGAGACCTGTTGGTGGCAGAAATTTTTTTATTTAAAAAGTTACTTTATATAGGGACTGCAAAGGACTGCAGGATTGCACTTGCTGATGTCATAACTGCCCTTCTCTATGAAGGTTCCATCTATGACTACTTGTATTCATAGCTAAGTATCAGTGGCTTAGCTTTTGCTCTTAATCTAGGAAAATGCCTTTGTCGCAGGCAAAGACAATCCATTTAAGCAGAGATTGTACAATATGATAGAACAAATATCTTTTTTTAAGAGGAAAATATTTAACAAATATACCCTCTCTGAAAATGAGCATATTACATGCTGCATTTCACCTTATTTAAAAAAAAAAGGAATCTGAAATCTTCCGCTCTTCTCTACTCTAGAGTCTCCTTTGTCTGTTTCATTTATTACTTCCTTTGATGGCACAGTTAAAAGCGTATATTTTTATCCAAAGGAAAAATTAATTTCTACATGCCCTGGGTTGCATGCATTTACTGTAGTCCATTATCCCATTCACACCCCACAACACTGTAGACAATCAATCACCAAATATCACCAACTCTTCAAGTAGAAGAATCTCAGATACACAAGGGATATCTTCTTGTCAAGGCACTGGTCTCAATAATGAAAACATGACATGCAAGGGAAAGGAGTGAAAATGGAAAGACAGATGCTGATGAGGAGATTTTGCCACACAGTCAGTCATCTTATAATTCTAACCACTCAGTATAAAACAGACAACAGGGATGATTGCTGTTGTTTTACTGATTAGCCATTCTCTCCCTTTATTCCCAAAAAGCACCCTGGCCAACTCTACTTAGTAAATATTGACACCTGTAAACCAAGCTGGCTGATGCCTTTGGCTCTTCAGCTCTCCTCCCATCTGTTGCCTGGGAATTTTAAGTTTCTTAGGACACTTGCTCTCTTTTCATTGAAAACTGTAAAAAAAAAAAAAAAAAAAAAAATCACTACCCAAAAGCTAATCCTAGAGCCACATGGCTCTACAGAGGCCCGTAGTAACTAAAGGGAAAACACAGCATATGTAAAATGCATATCCCACTGGCCTCTTCTGACAACTCTTCTTTAGTTAACAGCATGCCAGGGTAATCTGCTTAGTTACCAAGTGGAGCTTTCTTCCCTTTTCCCCATGAGATCACCCTGACCACGATCAAAGTCCAAACACATTCTCGGCTAACTCTATTGTTCCCAAGAGTGGGATTAATGACTAATTATGTCAGGTCACTCATCCAGATGGCCTCTCAGATGTTCCTTTGTCATTGTCTGACCTTCCATATGCCCCTTTGACCTTGAGGTTTATTTCCATGGCAACATGAAGCCTCAGTTTCCTTACTGAGATTGCCAAGAAGTGGCCAAAAGGAGGGATATGGGATAATCTACCCACACTTTGTATTCTGCTTCCATCTCATGCCTTGTTAAATTCAATGAATAGATAAAAAATGCTATCTGATCCCAGCTGAGTGATGACCATGGTCATGATTCTATGTTACATGCTATGTTTTTTAAATTAGCAGACAGCTTTGTACGTGGAAACGTGCATTTAATTTGAAGAACATCAATCGCCATAATGTGATCTTTTTATCTCATTAATGTTAAGCAAGGGTAATAGAATGGAATTACAAAATATCACTGTGAAAGGAATACAATTCAGAGAATTATAGATATCCCCCATTAAAGCCCTAGAGATGTTTAGATAAGTCTACTTGTTCAGTTTCATAAATTAGCGATTCTTCTACCTTTCTTGAGGTTTAAATTCAGCCTCGGACGTTGATCTCATTCTGAAGAAGTATTTTAATGTGGGTAATGCAATGGAGACTTTTTCTAAAACAACCAAATAAATAAATAAAAATATAAAAAGTCAATGACTGATGAAGTCAACTAAAAGATTGAATGGTATTTCCATGAGTTGAACTGTATTTTCTTTTAGCATTTAAAAATGAATATTGGACAAGATTTGAATGTACTACCATGGGCTGCCGGCTGTAGCAAAACTGGTCAACCCTCTTACTACCTGTCCATAAAATGAAATATTATCTGCTCCTTTTTTCAAATTTTCTTAAATGTTGTTCACTAATTGGTTAAAAACAATTATATATGCAAGAGTGAACATCAAGTTTACTCCTCACCAAGTTTACATCCTCACCTCATCATCTTGATGGAGCAGTAACAGTGTCACATCCCTAATTTTTGCCATAGATTCTGGGGTTTTTTTAAAGGAACCACTTATGTGAATTAAATGGGACATTGAATGCCAATTTGGAGGGTCATACGAACCATATTTCATGGTTTTGAAGGATGTCAATGCATACTATTTTACAAATTGCTTTGCAAATGCATTCCAAAGATGTTACTTGGTCTTAGCACAAATTCTTGTAAGACTCAGAAATATCTACAAAGCAAAGCAGAACATAATGCAGTGCCCTCCAACTGCTTATTTGCCCTTCATTCCTAGTCTTTCTCAATGGACACTGAAAGTATGTCAGTGAAATTCATCTCTGTGTATGCATGTCTGCATAAAATTCTATAAAAACTACACTGAAATAATAGTATGGCTTTTAAAGATAAATGCAGACAGGTTCAGAAATAAAAGTGGCATTTTCATGCTTCTATCTCTGCCTTCTGTATATATTTGTTATTAGACATTTGTCATCCAGATTATAATTTCATTTTTATAGTGGTATAACTCCAATCTAGGGCTACAGTGTTTAACTGAACAAGACAACTGACATTTACATAAAACAGTGTATATGATTTCTGTCTCATGCCCTCTCATTCTGAAGGGAGAAGAGGGATTAAGCATTAATGCATTACTAAATTTTTCACTGCTCCATTCAAGAAATCTCTCATATTTTGTACCCCACATCCCATCAGCCACTGAAGGAGGGAAGTAGAGGATCTCTGAGCTGCCACATGCTTTCATAGTTTCCCCTGAATCTGTGAACTGGACAAAACCAGGGACCCAAACAGAGGCTGATACATTATCATAGCTCCAAAGTCTTTACCGTTATATTTGTATACAGAGGATAATTTTAAGGTTGTGTTCATTACTTTCTGTTTGGTCCTTCTACATTTTAATTTCTCTGCTTTCCAACCTTAACACTCTAACAGTTTTTAACTGAGTTTCTGAATGTTTCTAAGGAGAAAGATGAAAAATTAAAAGAATTCCATCATATGGTACAATTTTCTAAGTAGCATTCCCTGTTCAGAAACAAATACATTTAGTGAAGCACAGACTGGCTGTATAGTTCATTCAAGTAGGCAAGAAGACTATTCTCATGATTTATAATGCTGTGAATATTTTTTTTTACCTGGGAGTAATGTTCCATAAACACAAATTAGAAATTAAATGGTACTTCATCATTGTATTCACAAATGCACAGACTCTCTACAATCACTAAAGTTTGTTCACTGACATACTTATGCATAAATTTGCAGGTAGTGCAATGGAAATATACAGAACAAAAAACAAGTTAAAGTTTTCAGAAATGCAAAGAACATTTTTAAATACTACAGCACTACCAAATCAACATACATATTTGCACACATTGACAGGCATTGGATAAACAAATACATAAATACATTGTAAAAAGAGAGCAACATGGAATAATAGGATACATTTGGAGGCACTTTGTAGTCCTGCCTAGCTGTTCTCAGAAGCCCAGTTTGGCTTGAGAAGGAAAAAAATACCCTGTGTTTTCCACAATGGCTTCTCATCATGGGTATGAAAGCTATTTTCACATCTAAATGAAGTTTGATGTGTGCACATTCTATTGATTTTGCACAAAAGTTACAGGGTGCCGAAAGACCCATAAAAATGATTTGCGTACAAAACTTGCGTTCAAATAAATGCAGGCTCCACCGACGACCACTGGAAAGTTTGCAGAATGACTAATATGCTCAGAATAAATTACTTAATCAATTCATCTGCTTGGAATAATAAGAATAGTTCAATGATTTACCATAAGTATTAAGCCAATCTATACTAGTATTCATTTAAAAAAAAAAGTTAACATGAATGAAATGTCTGAAAGATAGCAACTAGTTATCTAGTGCTGAGAGTATCAAATTCTTTAGAAGTGACATGCACACAGAAATGCCTTAGCACAGAAATGAAGGCATGATACATAGAGAAATCCATATAGCAGATGGGAGGGACAATTCTGTTTTTATAATGTAATTAATTACTTATAAAGTAACGGTAATGGCCAATCATTAATACTTTGAAAGTGTCTATTTCATCGAAGTTTATTGGTGAGTGTTTTATCATGCTCCAAGAACTGATTAAGTAGAATTCAATATGTCTTTTCAGGTCTGGCAGGATTGTCATGTGGTTAAAGATAGATCTGGATGTTCTTCATTGCTTTACCATTTAGCTGAGGTAAGTCTTTAAACAAATTGCACAGATGTTCAGTGTCTGTTTTCCTGCATAAGAAATTGAGCTAATAATAATAATAATAATTGCTGACATTATAGATGTGCAGTGAGATTACATTAACTAGCAACAGTAAGGCACAGTGGAAAATAATGGCTCATATTGTAATATTCTTATGAATTAAAGACAGTTTGGGGTGTGCAAGGACTGTAGGACTTTGCTTCCCATTATTAAATAACTACTTCCTTCACAATCATAACCACTTTTTGTAGGATACCCCACACTACATAGAGAACAAGAAATAAATGTTTGAATGGAAGGCGCTTACATGCAGTTGTACCTCTAGGTTCATCAAGAAAACCTTGATGCAATGCTGACTGCAATGGAGAGTAACCATATCACTACCAGAATAATTTCTGAATGTTAAGTGTTAAAATGTTTCCTACAAATTTGCAAAGCAACTGAACTTTTGCCTTAGCACCATGCAATGCCAACAGAAAAAGCAGGGGAAAGTTGTTTTATCTCAAAAATCTGTATGTCATTTTGAACATTAACTATGCATTAGAATGACCAAAGTATGATTATTCCAGACTGTCAATGCATTAAGGCACATTTTCCAGGTATTTGATCAAAGGAATGGGGGATTTTAAGTGGGTTGTTTTGAAGTGTATAGAGTTGGTAAATCTCTGCCGTGATTTTTCTGCAGTTAACAACATTGGAAAGTTGCTTGCTATGTTGATATATGTGCAAGGATATTCTGCACGCTTTGATGTTTACTAATTCCATTAAATTTATTTTGTAATGAAGTACTAATAAGAGTAAGAAATGCCACTGACTTTCAGAAATACCCATTCTATAGCACTTTTGCAGATGTGCACCCCTTAAACTATGTACATGGCACAGATACCTTGCATTGACTTGTTTGTGATGAGCAAGGGAGAAAAGCAAGACAAAAATGTCCGGTCATCACTGTCACACACAGAATACCTGTTTCTCTACCTTTGATTATGTGTAGAGTCAGTTTTACAGGTATTTTTGGAAGTTGCACACATAATATTCCAGGCAGTAAAGAAAAAGAATAAAACCTGTCCTATGCTAAAAGCTATTTATTTTCCCCCTTTTCCTACCCACAGCATATGCAAAATATTTTTATAGAAGTGTTTTTAATATTTTTATAGAAGCGTTTTTAATATTGTATAGTTACAACTCATTATTTGAACAATATAATGACAGTAGAATCATTATCATCATTACTTTACAACTAAGAGGTCCTGATGCAAAAATATGCCATAGTGGATAAGAAAAGGTTGGAAACCATTCACTTGGAGACACTGAAAAAATATCAGAAGGACCTGCGCTGTGACTGGGACTGAGAAAAACAGAGTTACAGATCCTGCACTAATAAAATAATCTTTTTAATTAGAATTATTTGAGAAGGAGTGTACCTCGACAACAATAGCACCAAGAGCACTCGCCTGGACCATTGGAGACTCAGGTGTTTCATGCCTGTGAGCTTGATCACTGGCAAGTTAGAAATCCCTGGGCAAGAGCTCCAGCCAGAGCTACAGGGAAGACAATACAATAAAAGACTCTCTTAACAACTCAGGGGATTCACAGGGTGGTTGGTCACACAGGGAAGGTATTTGGGGTTGTTGCCAAAAATCATATGGATTTGTTGCTTAAAAAGAAAAAAAAAAAAAAAGCATGCAGAGAACTCTGATCCCAATCACTGGCTACTGGATTACTGCCTTGGTAAGGCTTCTCTATAAATCTTGCCTACTTTATCTTAGCAAAAACCAGGACACCTACATACTCTCATGCTCTTTGGATTCACCCTGCAGCACCTTCTTCTTCCTCATAAATTTCTAAACCACTGGGAAAGTCGACCAAGGAAGAAAGAAGGGTTACTGACCCTACTGTAATGCTGGGTCTCAGAGCTGCGTTGCCTAGGCGAATCCCTTAGCCAGGTTAACTCAATCCCCTTCATTCATAGAGGGGTTTCCTTTTCTCTGAGGTCCTCTGCAGTGAAGAAATCTCATATATACCTTTACCATCACATGTAATTTGACTACAAGTCAACCACTTTATTCCGTAAACAGGACAACCCAAGAGGGACTTCTTTGAGTCCTCCCTGCTAAGCAGCTGGCTGCATGGTGGTGATCTCCCCTCTCTCAAGGTTGCTCCTCAAAGCAGAGAGACCTTTCACTAATTGCAGTTCTTTGACAAGTGACCCACATCACACATAATCTTATATTATGGTAACTTTGGTTTGTCTATTGGTAATTTTGATTTTGTCTTGGTAACTTTGATTCTGTCTTGGTAGTTTTGAATAATTGTTACATCCTTTGTGCAGTAGGTAAAAGACTGAACCTCGACAATGAATTTGTTAAGTCACACTTTTACAACACCATAATTCAATAAAACCACTTTTGCTGATACTTTTGACAGTGGTTCTTTAAGTGGTTTAAATCACACATTCACGACAAATTGGCATAATTGGAAGAATCCTAAATCAGGGTTTGCAAAAACTGCCCATCCTTATTCAGTGATGGCTTTACTGATTCTCAGTGCCAATGGTTAACTTCTCTAAGTATAAATCAAGACTTAATGTGAATGAAAACTTGAAATGGTCTCATCAAAGAACCAGGATGAAATGGTCATAAAACGGGCTTAGGGATAGGCCTGATTAAAGCATAGGTGCTTTATGCCTAGCCTATAGTTTAAATTCCTGACTTCATATGGTTATGTCTCAATCTCGGTTCTCATTTCAAAAGAGATTTCATCTTCTCACTCCTCGCATTTTTTAAGGAAGGGTTGAAATTCAAGCCAACTATAACCAATGTAGGGATGCCTGCCTGGATTTTGAAGCAATCCCAGAAAGAAACTCTCTGAGAAGAAACCTATCTCTTTCAGCACAGTAGGATTTTACTCTCAAGACCGCTTTCTTCTATAGCTCAGAAAAAAATACCATTGCAATGAAGAATGACATGGTATCAGGTGGAGAGAGGAAGAAGGTTCTGAACGTGACCATCTAATGTGTTCAGATAAACATGACATTAATTTTTTCCTTTCCCATCAGAAGAGAACAGAACGGCTTCCACAGTTTCCCAAGGCACAGTGGCTGTCTGTGCTCTTAGAAGAAAGAAAATATGCCCATCCTGAGACATACAGTTATTATCACTCTAGACACAGACCAAGGCCATGATGTTAGAGTGGGGTTATGGGTTTGAAAAGTATGTGCTTAGGACTCTATTGTTTTATCTAGCTAGTTGTCTGAAGCATAATAGATTGTGCTCCAAAGGCTGCCACTTCATAAGTAAATGTATAAACCAGTCAGAAGATTCCAATTCCATTTCTCTTTTAACTTATCCATTTAGTGGTGCTGCTGAAATGGCCTAGCAGTACATTACTAATCTTCCCAGCCTGTTATACAGTACTCCCAGCCTGGCTTACAGTAAAGAAACTATCAGATTCTTTTTATTTCTCTCTCTTCCTCTCTTTCTCACATTTAGCTGCTGACTCTTCTCTCCCAGCTCAGACTCAGCAACCAGCCATTGCAAGGCATGGAGTAGGGACAGTACTTTTTCACTTAAGATTTCATCAGACGGCCTTCACTGAAGAAGGTGGGGTTCACCCTGTGCAACTGGTTCTTCTAGGAAGAAACATCTCTAGCTGTTATTCCTAGAAGTACGATTAACTACATATTGTGTGCAGTGGAGAGCAGTATTATGTTACATCTTCACAAGAAGAGCTAATAGCCTTATGGAACTTTGCTAAGATGTAGGATTTTCTCTAACACCTCATTTTAAGCATTTGATAAACCTGTGGATGAGTTACGGAAGCTTAAGAATTAAATGGGATTTTACTGTTTAGTAAAGAAGCATTATTCTCCACTGAAGATGTAATGATTAACTCCACTTTGTGGCCTCGTTTTATATTGCAGGTTGTGACATAACAGTATTGGTCTACAGTTGGCAATGATTTATAAATTGCCATTAAAAATGCTCTCGATCCAGTCTTGGCAAACCTTATCTTAGTCAGGAGCTGCAATTTTCCTTATCATTGATATTATTGGAAGCAACCTGTTGTTTGTGAAGACTGGGAGAGAGGATTTGCTAGAGGGAAAAAAGTTAATATTTATTTTAAGCTGCTAGGATGTGTTCAAACTGCATAAAATGAACAGCATTCCCAAGTATCCAACCTAGTCTGTAATAACCTAACAAGATCCTTTGTGGAAAATGCAAAACCTGAGAAGTAATTGATTTTATCAAGAGTAGTTATCAGGATGACTGTGATAAAATACACAAAAAAATAGTAATTGAAATGGCATATAGCTATTTCTTAACAAAAAATCTCTCAAGGAGTTTTAGAACCTGGGTTTAGGATGGATGGGGACTAGCTAAATTACAAGATATATGTGACCACTCCCTTTCCCTCACACTGCAGGTGATAGGAGTGTATATATATCTTTTTGACCTATGGAGCAATAACCAATTAAAGTAAAATTTATAGCTGGTTCAGTGGTTTAACAGTGTTTTGATATTATGCCCTTTCTTTAATTTCTTTGCTACCCTCAGCTTCAAACTGCAGTATAAAATTGACAAACAAGATTTTGGATGTGCTTGCTTAGGGCAGTGGATGGCAAAGTTTTCCTTTGAGTAATTTCCTTTTGGAGGCATAAATAATAACATATGTTCTGAAATTATACAAAGTGACCTAACGACTTGAATACCCATTGATGGAGCTCTTCTGTCACAGGCAGTTAGTTTTATTGTTTTGTCTGGTGTCTATACATTTTTAAAGTAAATAAGACCTGTAGCCAAAATAAGAATATATAGAGAGAATTTTTAATTCCTCCAAACCTGCTTTAAAATAATGACTGCATATATTTTTTCAAGTCCTAACATGTGCCACTGGAAAGGAAATGGATTACTTTTGAAGTCATTTGTAAAGGTGTTGCTGTGAAAACATTCACTTTCAGATGGTCACTTTAAAATTTGAAAAAGAGAAAGAAAAGAAAGGAGAAGTCAAATGAATCGCATATGGTTTGAAACCACCATGGTCAGAGAGCCCTGTTTGTTCATCTGACATCTGTGGGAAGCTCCTTCTGTAAAACAAAATTAAAAAAAAAAAAGAAAAAGACAGGACACAGAGTGAAGTGAAATGGGCAAACATGCTCCTTTTGTCTGTGCGCACATGCAGAGAACCAGCCCACGCTGATGCTGCAGGTAACCCGCCCAGCCAGGTCCACACCAGGCGAAACACCCTTGTTCCTCCAAGAAGTCAGAAACCACTGACAAGCACCCATCAAAACCCGAAGCAGCTCCATCAGCGATCGTGTTTCTCGCTGGATGTGTATGTGCGTTGATTGACAGTGCTTCCTCTTCCGCCCAGCGGGACCCCGAGGGCAGCAGCCTGGCAGCTTGTTTAGTCAGCTGTGGCCCGTCACTGTCAGCCCAAACAGGGACCCTGTGCATCGCAGGGGGCCTGACCGGAGACTTGCCTCTTGCTGGTGGCCACAGCCAGTGTGACCCTTGGAAGAGCCCCCCATCCAACCCCAAATAGCATCTCACAGCCTCCCTTCGGAAGGGAGGAAAGGCAAAGGGAATGGGGGAGGGCAACTGCAAAGCCTTGGAAATCTGAAATTGCAGCAACAATATCTGTCCATATGAATATGAAATTTAGGGCTTCATGACTGCTTGTTTTTTTGAACACTTGTGTGCTTACCTGCCTTGTTCTTGCTATATATCAGGAATACTGCCTATAAAGAACAGAAGTGAAACCACTATAAACCCCCCCACTAGGGTTTTGTGCTATAAAATGGAAAGTTGAGAACTAACTATAAAGTGAATAGAATTGGGGCGGGGTTTTTTACAATATTTTTTCCTAATTTTCCATTTAACTGTGAGGACAGAATTCAAAAGACAAGCTTGACCCTTTGTTTCAAGACTCCCATTGATCTTACTTTTAAACATGCTTATCTGCTTTTTACAGAAACCTAAAAGGTACAATTTGTGTGCTGAGAACCCAGGCAATGTAACTCCAAGCAACAGATATTTTATTTTGGTCTTGTGTCAGATAAATTAATAGACTCTACAGAAAAAGATATTTGTGTAGAGATAGATAGATAATGTGATATTTCTGGTTTTTACAATACCTTACGTCTTACTTCTAAAATTCATATAGAATTTTCAGATTTAAATTTAAGTATTTGCACAGTCCTGTCTGCAGGCTTAGATACCTTTAAGCAGTTCCTTCAGCTGTATGACAGTCTTCACACTCAGTCCCCAGTGCTGCTTCATGATGCTCTCCTGTCCCCCCAGGAGCCACCTCCTTCCCCACTCTCTCCAGGTATTTCCTAGCTCTTGTGGAAGTGTTGCCACCTTTAATTGCACACTGAAATACTGTCACACGATCTCCCCTTTCTGTCCCACCAACATGGCTAAAACTGGTCTGAAAACTTTGGAAAAATGCAAAATACATGTACCTGTTTTAAACACATGATTGAATGCTACCTATTTGAGGGAAAGACTTTCTTTCTGAAATAATGCAGCATCACTCAAAGTACTTTTAGGCCTTTTGACTGTATAAATAACCTTTTGCACTTCAAGGGTCATTAGATCATGATAGTTTGTAATACAATTATAGTCAGCACTCTGCTCTTATGGGCTGTCTGGTAATTTGCTTGTTAATATATTAGCACAGAGCATTGATCAAGTAGCTAATCCAATCACACGCTTGTTATTGATCTCTTATTGAGCATCCTGCCAGTGATCACTTTTTGCTCAGGCCTGGTCAATAGCAAATGCCAAATAGGCTCTCCCACACCTAATGAGCTTATGAAATAAACCAAACATTTTCCTTTGCCCTCAAGGCTAGGATCAATTGAGAGCTTTTAGAGCAGAATTCAGATGATTTTTTCATCAGCTTTTCCTCTTTCTTTCTGCAAGCATGCAGGTTTGCATTAAGACCTCTATCTAAGACTTTCATTCTAATTTGAGGACATCTGAAAAGCAGCTGCCATGTCTGAAATACTCGAACAGCTGTAAACAATAAATCACACGGGTGAGGAATTCTGGGCTGCACGTTGGCATGTGGTCTGTCAAGCCAAAAAAATAGAGACATACAAAAGATCAAGAGGTCAGGGGTACCTGAAGTCTATAAAAAAATGAACTTGTCCCATATTTCATCCTAGAGAGCCATATTCTGGAGGAAGGCCTACGCAGCATTCTTTCACAGGAGGATCGTGCCTTCATACTTGGGGTGGGGGGAGGCATGGGGGGTGCTGCAATGAATTAGTCATGAGCCTTTTCATATTGCTCCTATTGCATTAGGGCGATTCCAGTATCAGCTGATGGAATTTCACACTACAGACACAGATTCTTGCTGATGAAAAGCACACCCGAATTATGGAGGAAGAAACAGTATTTCAGTTACAAGCATAAGTGCCAAATACTAGTTCTGTAACTTATAACAGTTCCCAGTTGCTTGCCATGCAGTACATGAATGTGACCGTAATGGATTTACAGTTACTCAGGAAATAAAAGAGTGAAAGAGAAGGGAGGAGAGAGATTTCTTAGAAGAGGTAACTTTTACTTATCACAAGAATTTTGTAACTTTTATCAGATGTCTTTTCAGCTGAAACAGCTTATTAAGTCTCTGAGAAAAGTTCTTTGGAAAGAACATTTTTCCATTTAGTCAGAGTCCTTATAGCAAAACAATAGTGCTGTAATAGTAGCTTCTATTAGATCGTAAAAAAAGAATGCAAGATCCTTAGATCTTAAATATCCTTGCTTCAGCTATTTCTATTAGCACTATTTTATATAGGTAGGTTGCATTTTCACTTTAATCACTTTTATTCCATGATCTTGTTTTGATTATTGTGGTTACTATTTTCCTCATTACCATACCAGATTTAAATTAAAGAGAGACACAATCTGAATATAAACCAGGTACAGACTTAAAATCTTTAAAAGCATTTGTACCATGTAAGCATGCAATTTAAAACCATTACCAAAATCTGACTACTTGCCTGGGGAAAAAACTAGTCCAGCTAGAAACACTGATGATAAATTTTTTTAATTTTTCTTTTGAATTACTCACAATTATTCATTAAAAAAATATTTGCTTGGCAGACTTTTTGATGCCAAATGAAAATGAGTACATCTTGTGACTCTATATTTTTCAAGTTTCCACTATCTATTTCTGTGCAATCCTCTTAATAAACAGCTGTACAAATCTCTACCTGCCCTTGCAAAATGCCCCTCCCCAGCCTTCCTGTAGTCCCCTTCAGGTAGTGGAAGGCTGTTATAAGGTATCCCCTTCTCCAGGCAGGAAAGCCCCAAATCTCTCAGCCTGTTTTTATAGGAGAGATGCTCCACCCCTCTGATCATCCTCGTGGCCTCCTCTGGACTCATTCCAGTTTACATGACAAGACATTGTTCTTGCCATTAGTAAGTCTTATGTGGTCATTCTCCGTAGACAAATACTTTACCTCTGTGTTTCACCTCTGTGTTTCACCCTCTTACTGTCTCACTGCCTACACTTCTTCTCAGACTTTCTTCCAGAGTGATCCAGATAATTCCTCTGGGACCAAGCTGCACATGCTTCCTGAGATGATTTAACCCTGACGTAATTCCTGAAAAGACTGTAAGACTGAACTGAAGTATGGGCAGCATTCACCTTCAATCTGGACAGGACTCACCTTCTCAAAAACCTACCTGCAACTTCATGCTGCAAAATCTCTGGTCTGGTGACCGTGGCACTCCTCATACTATTTAAGACATTTTTGTTGAAAAAACCACATACCCTTCAAAACCAGCACCTGAATCCATGGGAGCACCACAGCAGGCCCAGAGGATATTGCAGGCCACATGCTCACTCTGTTATTCACTCTGCTCAAGCAAAAACAGTTAGGAGCCACCTTACACCATTTGGTTTGGAGGCAAGGGACTGCTCCCTGGGTGGGATGCCTTTGGCTGCACATGCAGAGATTTGCATCTTTCTCATGCAATCTTAAACCAGCAGAAACTCCACTAAGTCAATGGACTTAGAGCAGTATACATACTACTTGAGCTCAGTCCAAGTGCGTAAGAACTGCTTGAATGAGTCAAGAGTCAAGCCAGTAGCCTGCAAAATTGAGGATTCAACTTTTTATGACAAAATTCCTAAAAGTATCATATTTTCTAATGCAGATGGTAATCTAGTGCTGCAACTCTGTCTTCAGTTAAATCATTTAATGATTGGCTGTGTGCATAACCTATTCAGTTTATACATATACTCTGATTTTGCAAGCAACTGAAAGTAACTGGCAAAGTTAGACAGATATGACATTAAATGTGAGCACACATCCTATTGAACTTAAAATTTAATTGAAAAATTATTCTCTAATGTATAATTGGACTACTCAGCTTGGTTTGTTGTTTAAATGGTTATTCAAACTTTTTTTGAATATAAACTTTTTATTCTTTTTAAAATATTTTTCTAATAGCCACCTCTCTAAGAAAGGAAGCAATTCCCAAATTCTGTATCACATCATGTCCTTGCATTATTGTACCTCTCAAGGCAGTAACTGTTTAGGTTTTCAGGACTACATATTTGTTCTTGAGTTAATTCTGGAGGTGTAATCAGTCCCTTCTGACTAGCTGCAAAAAAGACTTCACATTCCTTGTACTTATAAGATTTATTGTGCAAAATGCAGAACATCATCTACATGGGGGACAAAAATGGGAGGGATTTAATAGTCTGGAGAGAGGAGAATTTCTAAGTGCTAATTCCACATCCTTTTCAAAATCTAAAAAGAGAGACTTCTTTCTAAGTTTTTTTTCCCCAATACTTTCCTCATAGACCACCAGAAACTCTTGATCAACAACTAATCAACTTGTTACACTTTTTGTTAACCACATTTTCCTGCTGTACAGCTCTCTGAAACAAACATCAAAAAGTGGGAAGTGACCATTAATATTTTTCACTTTGAGATGAAACTCTTGTAGACATCTGGCAAAAACACTGTGAATTAACCATAAGAGTGTTTTTATGGCAGTAGTAACTTTCCATGGCAGTAGTAACTTTCCTTCTTCTCTTTCTTACTCAGCCAGTCATGTCCTAAAGAGTTACTGGAACTAGTCATATTAAACCATTGCTAAGGCACTGGGAAAGAAAGGTTTCATTGTCATCGGTTTTTTCTTTCAAATTATGCTTCATACCCCCATGCTTAGCAGCTTAATTTGGACAGCATTTTATGTTCTTCTAAGCCGTTCTGTGCCTCTTGAGGAAAGAATTTTTTAGAAGCATACATTTCATATTGTATCTCTTTAAGGAAATAATACAGGCATGAATAACAAATAATAGACAGTTTCCTGTAACTGGGGAAAGAGACATAAATCAGTTTGGTTTTGTCTACTTGTGACCTATTGTGAACAGCTGCTTTGTTCTCTACCTCAGTCAGTACTTTTAGGTGCACCTCACTATGCTATACACTGTCTATAATTAGATAGAAATAAAGATCCAATATCTAAAGATGATGCTTCTCATATAGATTCACCCAATGCATTCCTTTAACAATGTATATCTGGGAGAGGGTTTTCTTGGCCTCCTGGCAAGTACCTGACAGTACCTTGTTTGAAGTACTGAAAGCTTTTTGATTAAAATGAGAGCCATTCTAAGATACCTGGAATAAGATTTTAGCATAATGCATTTACCCATACATTTTATCGTTACTTGAATTTGGTTATTTCTTCAGCATTGATGCAAGTAATTTTGAAGGTCTACAGTGGCAATGAAGTAGCTTATCTCTATGAAAACAAAGGCTAATTGGCTACACATTGCAAGGTGAAGCATTGTGAAACAATGCAGAAAAAAATAAAATCGGTATGTTAACATTGTGGAATGGTGGAATGACACTGATAATGAGACTGGAATGACAAATTTAATTAAATAATATAAATATTATTTTAGAAGCATAAGCACAAGTGGAAATATTTATTTTTCTCATTCACCTGTGAAAACTGACAACAATGTTAAGCTTGGTCAAATACAACAAGGCATGTATGTGTAGCAAGAAGCTATGAAAATGCCCTTTTTCCCCAGACCATTTAGATGAGTGTTTTTCTAAAGCAGTGGATAAGAAAGCAATTCCCTGCTTTGATCTGAGTAGCCACCAACATTCGGTATAGAACACTGCATGCGACCATTATCTATTTCTTTATAGTACTTCAAGAACAAAAAATCACAAAGCCATGCTCAGCTCAGTTCCCTTGTGAAACAAAGGAATTAGACGGACTATCAGAGACATACTCCAGGGGAGGCTGACGTCTCTAGAATGTCAAGGAGGTTCAGAGAAACAATGATTCCAAAAACAAAGCCTTCCCTTATGTGATCTGATAGAGGTAAAAATTAAAGATGCAGAAATGTTAATATGAAGCACTGTAATGTGGTTTTACATGTGCTGTTTTTGAAATGCATATTTGATAAAACCTTCTGTAAGAAAGAACTTCCTAAAAAGAAATCACCTAAAAATAGCCCTTTAAATTGCTATTAAAATTCCTTTATTTTCATTAACATTATGAAAGAAATCAGTACAATGTGCAGAACTATGCAGGAATGTCCCTTCTGTGCCTCTTATTCACAATATTTTAAAAGTATTACTGTCCCTTAAAATAACTTTTAAATATTAATTTGTAATTACAGCTAATCAGTTTACAAAATAACACCTTGTTTCAAAACTATCATCCAAATACATTAAATCATCTACCAGAACTCTCTAATTAATGACATTATCAGACTGAAGGGAATGAGTGTGACACCTCCAGAAAACAGATTCACTAAATGTCACAGAAAAGTAAAAAATGTCCACATTAGACACTCAGTATAGATTTTAAGACATTAACTAAGACAGGCTTCAGACTTGCTAGACTGAGTTAGGTGCTACCATGGTGCCTGCTCCAAGGAAAACAGCTCATGAAAGCCTGAAGTTACATAAGGCAATTTCACCATTTTCTTAAGAGCTATGTCACAGAAGACATCTTAAAAACCTTCTGATGTGCCTTCCTTCACTTTTGCTTCTGGACTTGTGCAGAAGTACTCTGCTCTCAAAATCTAGATCTATATTTGGTATACAGAACTAATTTGAAATTAAACGGCATTTATATTTTAATCCATCGCTCCCTGCAGAAACAGCGCTCAGAGTGCAAGTCAGGACTAAGACATCTTGTGGCCTGAATAACCTAGCCATAGTACCACCAGCAGTTACAAATCTTGTCCCTCCTGGCTTGTTTCCTTCCTAAGAAGGGAACTGACCATCAGTTTTTTGCCTTCCAGGGGAGTTGCTCAAACCACTGTGTCATTATATAGAAACAGATCCAGACTTTAACCCTCTCTTTTTCACTTTTAGCAATGTTCCCTTTGTTCTTAGTCTTTTGTAAACAAAATGGGGTTTGTGCTCTCAGTGGGGACACTCTGGTGTTTCTCAGGGTTTTTCTGCTTTCTAGTTGGATCATGATGAAAATGAGGGGTAATTTGGTCACCCAGTTGCTCAAGTTAAAGTATTCATGCATAGACACAAGATGTGAACTTAAGACATCTAGTAAAATTTCAAGACCACCAGCAAGATATCTAGAAAGCTGTAGGTGCCTCTAGAGCTATGCAATGCTGGGGATAATCTAGCTGTAGGTGCCTCTAGAGCTATGCAATGCTGGGGATAATCCCTCTAAATCACTTCAATGGTTTAGATGTCAGTATTATACAAAAGCCCCAATCTAAATTGATTTTGCAAGTTTTATGTCACCTTTTAAGCATGCTTAAAGCCTAATCTGCAGGTTTTTATTTTGGATCAGAACATATAATCTTTTTTTCATGTTGAAAAATAATTTATTTTATAACTAATTCTATTCTCATCAGTGGAGTAACCATTGAAGGAAGCTGACACCAGACATCTATTAAAAGCATGAATGGCTGTCTCTATCCAAAAGGTTTTTGTTCACTCTTAATCACATGAACTCCCACAAAAGTCAGTGGGAGCAACCAAGCCAAAACTTTAGAATTAATTCAGTCCTAAATTTTAATATTTAGGGTGGGGAATGGGGGAGGGAGGTGGTATGTTAATTTAAAAAAAAAAAAAAAGAAGAAAAAGAAGGAATCAAGCACGGCTCTTTAATGTAGTTTCAAACTTTCCCATAAACTATTAAAAAACATTCCCTTAGTTCTACTCATAGATTCATATGATGTAAGAACCATAAGATTATTTCAATAGCAAGGGCTAAGTACCATTCAAGTTGTTGCTTCTCTTTAAGTGAAATGTATAAACATACATCTTCTAGAAGACACTGAGTCCCAACTTGAAAGATATTAGGCTTAAATTGTAGTAAGGCATTAAAATGCCATCTGAAAAATTAATTTCAAAAGTATAAGTCTCCGTGTTCCCTGCCTATAATATAGATCTACTATACAGTATTTTTAAAGTGTGTATTTTCTATATTAAAACCAATTTTTATTACATATACAAGGGAGGTTGCAAATCCACATTAATGCAAAAATTTATGCCTCTGTGATTGAGATTAATAACTCAAGAATTAGGAGGAACGTCAAAAAGGACCTGTCAGTTGTTGGCACAGGAGAGCTGTTATGTTTCTTTGGATACCTACACATTACTCTAAAACTAGGATATAGATACAGAAGCTCGCCAGCTGAGATACCAGCAGTCGTTTAACCACAGTGCCATACAGCTCTCTGTGGATGTAATATCACCGTGTTTCCCATGTCTCAACTTCATGGTCATCTTATACAATGCAGTCCCAGGGGTTTTATTCCTTTTAAATATGTACGCACTTGCTTCGCCTTGGGAGCATATGCAGTATATCATATAAATCAACAGTTACAGTAAAAAATGGACTTCTCTTCTCCCAACATAGCAAAAAACCAACAACTCCTGCCAAAAGAAAAAGGCAGGGAGGAATCCCCAAACAGTCTCTTTGGTCATTAGCCCTACTTAAGAATGACTAATCAGAAAAACCAGAGACTTTGGACCATGTCCATTTTATGCACTGAACCAAGCTCAAACAGAAATTCTGGAATCAAACCTTTCCCTGAAACAGCCTTGCACTATAATTCCCTGTTGAGCTCTACCAACACAGCATCATCTTAAGAAAAATCTTTCAGGACCTAGGAATACAGGGAGCAAAATGCATATTTTCCAAAATAAATTCATGGCTGATAAAGGCTACAAATCATGGCTCTAATGTGCTCACTGAAAGAAATTCTGTTTAGTAAATTCTCACCACAGTCTGCACCACTCAAACGTCTAGTCATCCATGAAGCAGAAACCCCAGAAAGGCACATTAGTGTAGACTTGTCTCATAGGGTTCTCTGTAGGAAGATTAATATCTAATATTTTAAAATATGTCTTGGCAAGAACAGATGTGCTTTAAGATTCCAGCAACATTTTCTGAATATAGCTCCAGAGAGCAGAAAAGCAAAAAAACTTCTGCACACTGATATGTTAGCAGCTCCACAGATAGCATCCATGGTATTGATTGACTTTGACACAGTCACAGTGAATCTATTATTTAAGAAGGAGATATTCTTCAGTGAATCCCTGCAATAAGCAATAACAAATACTGTGTGTTCTTGGTTTCCTGCTGCAGTGGTAATGGGCAGAAGCTCAGAGTGTTATTGTTGCCATATGTCTCAACACTCATATTGATTTAATTGGTTGTCATAAAAATCTGACAAGAGGGAAGCCAGTTCATAGCTGGGTGTGGGCCAGAGAGCACTGGTGAATGGACTACTTAGATCTCTCAAGAGCCTCTTTGTCTTCTACCAGTGTCATTGAACTGGTTGTCTTGTCTGTAATCTAGAAACAACCCATTTTATGGATGGAAATGCAGTCCATTTACTTTTGGATCAAATTTGTCTTACAGAATTGCAGAAAATCTTATACTGTGTGGAAACTATCCATATTAAAATATAAATTGCCTCAAATGGAAAATGTTTTCACTGAGGGCAGCAGATGGACTGCCTCATCATTTGTCTCCGTATCACCCACCCATAAATCTGTGCTGTATTTAAACTGCTTCAGTTTTTCCTTAACATCAAAAGGCAACCACATGCAAGAACATCCATATTACATAACAGAATATTTAGCACTTGCATGAGAACTGTCATACAAGAAGCTTAATGCACTCTCACATATCTGTGGTTTACTGCAGGATAGCATTGCTACCCACATTTTATGGAAAGGGGAGGAAAACAGAGATGCTAGAGAAATGATGTGACTTGTCTACAGTGTGAGGTAAAACCAGGAGTGGAGCGTGGGGGCTCTGCTTTCGGGCTATGGACTTTACTAACAGACCTGTCCTCTCACTTTTTTCCTGCCACCCTGGCTCTTGAGTGGTATGACAACATTCACCCTGCTTGGAAGAAGAAAACAAAACTACAGTTACCTTCACTCCATGTCAAAAATACAACAGCCAAGAGATACTCTTGCTTGTGTGTTCATTTCATAGCACGTAGTTCAGATCACTTAGGTTCATCCATGAGGAATTTAGATGCCCAGTCTGTGTAAATCACTTGGGCAGCCTCTATGTTCAGTGTCTTCTCTGTCAGCTCTTTCTACTGTAAGATAAATATGTCTAATAAGCAAAGAGAATAATCCGTATGCATTGAGAACATATAAGCATCACCTAAGAAAGGATTCCAAAAAATTTTGAAGCAGTCCAGTATATCAGCTTAATTTACTACAGCTTTATGAATGTTTTCAGGTGCATTAGAACTGCTGTAGATTCAATGCAGGCTTATTTTAGTGCAAATATAACTTTAAAGGTTCAGTAGGTAATATTAAATTCAATATATTATGTTAGTCTATGAAAAGGAGAGACAGGAACTTAAAGTTCAGCTTGGTTTTTTATTATCAAAGGTTTCTAATGATTGTTACTTATTTTTAAAATGAACTAAAAATGAACATAGCAGTGATGTAACAATACTACATTTAACAGTAAGCTGGGGTATTTTTCCTTCAGTAAAAAAATCACCAGACTATATTCATCATGACTGACTTTTTTTATTTTTTTTTTTTTGGCTCAAAGGTATATCAGTGTAGGCAATTTGTAAATTTAGACATTTATGCCCATAAAATTGTACTACACAATAAACATATTTGGCAAGCTCATCTGAAAAAAATAAAATTAAACTCTCTCTTTTCATGCCCTAATAAATGGTCAGCTAGCTATGAATGAATTTAAATACATAAATTAGCATCAACCTACTCCTGAGAGATGATTGCTGAAAACAGCATACCACCATGGCAAGAACTGTACAGCAGAGGAACATTTCCATGCAGCAATTAAGTTGATATCCATTAGCTAAGGACAATGTATCTAAGCCATGAAATTGATTGAATAAAATTTGCACAGTAACTGACTCCTATTTCAAAATACTCAAGTGAATAATTATCTGTCTAAATACAACATTATTAAATTGAAGAGACCATAGCTGATTTTGGCTACTATGGCATAAACCTTGAGAATAATCCATGCTACCAATTAATTTAGTCAGTTTTCACTGCTAAACTTGAGATTGACTCACCCTAAGGAGGGTATTTGATGTGGTAGGAACAGTAAACCAGTTAGATCACACTCTTTGGTGAATTAACTGTGCAATCCTATTTACTTCTGTTGGTTTACTTCAGATGAAAACTGGTGCAAAGCTGAGTGTTGAACATTTGTATGTTAAACACCTTGTAGGTTTTAAATTCTTAAGAGCTTACCAAGGTCTAACACAAAAATCAATTGCATTAAAGCAATACTAAGCAGTTTATTGAAGACCCTGTTTTTCCCTTGTGAAAGGCTTATCAGAAATTGTTTGAGATGGTGGCAACAAAGTATTTGAAAAAATTACTTTCCCATGAATCCAGATAAAGAATTTCGGATCCCAGCTATATTTTCCAGTAGAGGTAATGCATGCACCTTTTACTGGCCTATGTAGAAAGAGAAATATCTTTAAATTTCTTAGGGCTGAAAGTTCAAGATATTCAAGCAGGAAAAATCTAAGACATTGTTTCATCTTGAAGATATAGAGTGAAATGCTGGATTTGGACACACCAATTCAGAGCACTTCCAAAGAAGCAGATAAAGATATTTACTTTCCATCAAATGACAATAGATTTTGGCCTTTGCTCTTCCAACCTTACATCTTCATAGGTGTTAACCTGATCTCATATGCTCTCAAGCATACTTTTCTGATTCATCTGCTATTAAGTTAAACACATGAAGTTTTAGCATGAGCTGCCCATTTAGAGAACTGTCTGTGTTTTTCCCTGTATGGCTCGGTTCCTTGTCAGTTATCCCACTGTTGACCTGAAGACCTATAAAGTTCAGAGTTGGCCAGTTGCAGTGAAAGCTCTTCCATATTAAAAAAAAGCTGAGTCAAACAATGTGCTTCATGAACACAGCTGGAAGATGAAGCAAAGCTAATTATTAAACAAGCTATGACCAAATAAAATATTACCTTTTCACATATCACCACATTTGTTTTGATTCTTGTATTTTATCCTTTCTATAAACAGAGGGAAGTTTCATGACTAGGAGAAAAATTAAACATTATCAATTTGAGTAGCCTTACAGAGAACAGCAATTAACCTTCTGCAGAACTTAATCTCCTCCAGTTGAGTAACCTCTCAGTTATGTTCTTTCTACTTGTCCTCCCCAGCAATGGTGCTTTGTGCTGACCAGGCTGTGGTATTAATCATCTGCATTGCTTTTTGCATTGCTGTTCTGCAAAATGAAATCAGACACTGTGTTCAGTCAAAGCGTTATATGAATATTTAAATTGTTAGTGTATTTTGACTGTTTTAAGTTTTACTCCTGTCCCTACATTTTCCTTTACTTAGCTACTTTAAAAAGGGGTAAATCATGCCAGCAATCAAATGAAAAACCCAAAAGTCATACTGTGCGTTGTTGAGGCAAATCCAAAAGGACACAATAAATAACTTTTGTGGTGTCTGGATTGGTTTCAAACCAATTTTTTTTAAAGGGAAAAAAGTCACTGAAAAATGTCGAGTGCCTTTACAATTTACCAGGACTCATTCTTTGATTTTGATTAATGTTCAGCTTAACAATTCCACCAGTATTTGAAATCAGTTCACCAGCATTCAATCTTACAAAAGTAGCTAAGTGCTATATCCAGCTCCAGAGTGCGTATAGTAATTAACAGTTCACAGCAAGAAAGCATAGCACTCTAAGAGAATAAGCTAAGCAGGGTGTCATCACTCTGTATCAGAAGTAGCCATCATTATCACTCTTCTTAGTCTCATACCAAGGCACTCACACTGCCAACAGCCACACAGGTTGGAGAGCTAGGGAAAAGAAAGGTTTTGGAAAGTGGTCCATAGGCAAAAGACCACAGTCGCTCTCCAAAGATTTCACTGTTTCTTTGCCTAGAGGGGATCAGGCTGAGCCAGAGCAGGGCAAGGCAGAAACCTCCACAGGTTTGCTTACCCACATAACCAAGAGCTCAGAGTATGTAGCCTCCGTCCTCCATTTTACAGGCAGCATGCAGTCTGGAAGCTTCACTTCAATACAGGAAGAGCTACATCTGACTAAAAGCCATGAACAGGTTACTCCTGCTTTATATAGCACAACCATTTTGAGAATTTAATTTGGAAAAATACAATTATTTGCATGGTACAATGGTCAGCATCATTAGATTAACACAGAAAGTGCTACAGGCTCTTTAGTTAGCATCAGTCGTTAGTTCTTTATTTCAGCTGGATGATGGCACCTCGAACAGTAAAGGGCCCACTAACTTCATGATGAACCATTGATTCAGTGAGATACAAAACTTAAGTTCCAGGTGGCTACTGAATGACCAGAACAACTTCCTGTTCCTCTTACTTACTTCCCTCAGGTCCAGCATCCAGGTATTGATCCTGTTTGTCACTGATTTGGAATCAAATTCAAGAGTCATAAAATACGAGAGTTCAGAAAAACAGCCTTAAAGAAAGTTTATGATTAAGTTAAAGAAACTAACATTTGTTTGACTGGTTTTATTTTTCAAGATTCAAGTAGTTCTTTCTTCTAAATATTGCAAATACGTATTTGAAATCCTTCCACAGTTAAGAATTATATTTCCAGTACACAAAAAGGATTCCTATTTTAACTCTTTGTTAGAATGTTATTCTGCAGGTACACTAAAGGTTAGAGGTCTTGTCTACATTAGTTAAATTCAGAAGTAATTAGCAAATGTCTCAAGTATGTTGACAAATGAGTCAGTCGTATAAGGAGACTGGACAAAGAAAATAGGAGTTGTGCTTGTCAGCATGAGGGATTTCACTGCAGGAGAGTTGCTGTGGCTTTCATCCTTTCAACGGTCAATGGATGTTGCTATAGAAACTACATAGTTAGAAAGCCATGTAAGCAAAAGAAATATGATAAAAACAAAACTAAAACAATGAAAGGATAAAAACCCGAGGATCTCATACCTGTATAGCAACTTAAATTCATTTGTTGTTTTTATCTTCAATCATATCACCAACTGATGAGATTCCTGGTAATGACATCATCTATTCACATAGCACTTTTATATAAGTCTCATCATGTATTGTAGCACATAATAAGCAAAATCAACCAAAAGCCAATCATCAAACCAAAACCCTTTCCATATCAATTTTAAAATAAAAAAAACATTGAGTTAAGTGAATATTTAAAAATCATATCTGGCTTAATAATAATATATATTAGCTCTTTATAAAAACTAATGAGCAATTATTAATATCTCTTGCATGATATACTTTTTGCTTAGAGGAAAAATAACATTTTAATATTTAAACTAGCTTTTATATGTGCCAGAAAGTACTCACAAATACAGTTACCTGCATGAAGTATCCCAGTATTGATGATCACCTGCGTAACCGGTTGGCTTGTATTCAGTGCATGTCACATGTTTATGCTGATTTAAATATTTGCACTTAATGAATGAAGCCTGGATAATTAAGTAAACAGCCAATCTGAGATTTTAGAACAAGTGGGATTAAACAGACTGAGAGATTTTACCATTTTAAAAAGAAGGATATATAAAACAGGTGATATTATATAATTCTGAGCCTATACAGAATCCATAGGCTGTATCCTGTGAATATATTTTTGTTGATTTTTCCATAACCACATTTTCCTCTAAATTGATTTTGGTTGTGTACCTCTTCAGTAAAAAGACAACGTGGTTGTTTTTTTTTTCCTTTTAGATGTGAATACAATAAATATATACTGAAAAAGAGGTACCCACCAGAACCTGCAAACCCTCTTATTTCCTTTCCTAGTTCTGCAATCAGGGTTGAATAGCAGAGTCCTGAGCTTTTCATTCCAACTTCTGCCTTTATGGTGGATTTTTTGAGAGAGGTGTCCGCAGCATTAATCACTAAAAGAGATTAATTAAATAGGCAAAAGCCAAGATAATGACAAAATCAGATATATCAAGATGAGAACTGTGCTAAGGAACCAAAAAACAATACAAGTATTAGTGTTTTCAGATGAAGAAAAGCAACTTAAGGAACATAGCAAAACCACACATTTGCCCTCTATTCAGCTGCACGTTTTTCATCTAGACATCACAAATAAACCTTTCATTATCACAATGCTTTCCAGGTCTATGGAGAAAAATATGCGAACATATAGAAATTATTGCTTGCATTTCCACTGAAAGCCTTGGTGCTTTAAACTCCAAAGTCTCTTGAGAAATGTCGCCAAGCTCTTGCCACTAGGTCACATTAGAAAAGAGAATACCAAGTGTTTCATAAATGTCTGCACAAGGACTATAGAAAAACATGCAAGGATGATTAAACTGAAAGAGAGCATTCAAAAACTTTTTTTCTTTTTAATAGAGGAAGCAAAAAACCAAGAAATAACAATCTATATAGGACACTTCTGGTTTGCACTGGTCCATGATTTGGTCAGTTTGGTCATTTTAGCTGGACTATTAAAAGTAATTCTCACAAAAGACACAGTCTTCAAGGGTCTCAGTCCCTTATCATCCCAGAGGACTGAGATTAATGTTTACTATGGGACTGTGCCAGGAACATGGTCTTTTCTTGTTAACACTGCTCCTGGAAAAAAAGAGGACTATTGTAAACCTCTTAACGCACTTTCCTCTTGCCGTGTCTCTCCACCCTGTCACACAATTTGAAAGGATATTAGAACAGACAGAGAGTGCAGAGTTGAAATTAAGCATAAGTCCTTATTCCATGAAAGCTTTGCATATCACTGGGTCTGTGTTATGAAATGGTCAACTGTTTGCCCCCAAGTCCTCATCCATTACGTCCACATAAAAAAGACCATCTTGGAGTCGGATCTGTGCAAACTGTTGGATGCTGCCTCAATATGGCAGGAGGGAGGAAGTTCACTGCCCAAGCCCACTAGCTCAATATACCCTAGGGGATGCAAGCTGAGCCAAGGAAGCTGAAGGACAGGCGTAAAACCAATTTGTTTCTTTGCAGAAGAAAACATCTGAGGCTGTTATTGGTGTCTAACCTTTGGATTGGGGGTCTCTCAGGTAGAGAGAGCTAAGCACTATACCAGTGATTGAGGCAGAACATATTTCTTTGGCTGGCAATGAAGATCACTTGCCAAGACAGAAATTTCTTGGGAAGAAAGTGCATTTGACAGGACTTCTGTAAAAGGAAATTTTCTGTATGTGGTTCAACTACCTTTGCTTGGTGTTAAAACTGTCTATGCTTTATTAAGCATATTAATTTCATTAGGAAAAAAAATGAATAATTGATTTAAATCTACTAAAGCAAAATCAGTCTATTGCAAAACCACAAAGCATGCTATCACTATCTAGCAAAGAAGAAACATTCAGCAGCTGCAAAAGATTTGTTCATGAAAAATTCTCTGAGACTGGAAAACAGTAATTAAGAGGAACAGGATCATCCTGGGCAGAGCTAGCACATTTCATGCCTAGATCAGGTAGGGAAAATCTGTCAAAACAGCTTAATTCAGTAGCTCAAAGCCATGGACCAGGTTAATGACAAACCTCAGAGCAGAACACCATCCTTAATCGTTTTGGTGGTGGTGTCAGTCAGCCATGAGGACAAGTGGGTTCTAAGTATAGGACAATAAACAGCAAACAGGGAAAAAATTAAAGGAGGAGGGAGGCTAATTTTATGTTACTACATTGACTACCTCTGTCCCAGTTAACTTACCCAGGGCCAGACTTTCCCATATTGCTTAATTGTTATTGTGCTTCTTGGCACAGCTTTAGTCAGCATCCCATAGGTTCATGCACTGCCCTGGCACATTCAGGAGAGGACACAAGCTGTGGTCTGCTCTGGTAGGCTTAACCAGGATTTGTGTGGGTGGCAGTGTAGATGAGGTTAGCTTTATGGATATAACTGTCCTGTGCTACTTGCTGTTGGGGCCAGGGATTAGTCCTGGCCATGTCTGATTAGTCCTGGCCATGTCTGATCTCCAGGTAAAGTTGTAGTCATTGTGTTTGTCACTTTTTCAAAGACAACATTTCAAGCCATGTTAATGTGTTTGGGGGAATGTGAGATATCAGAAAAAAATTATGCTAGATTAAATAGCTATCCAATCTCATAATGTCTTCCTCTGGAAGCTTGATATACTTTTTTAATCCAAGGAAAGTTTAAGAAATGGCCTAATCATAACCTGCATATTTGCAATGTTTCAGATTTCCAATGGTTCTGATGAAATTTCTAAAATTTGTGTAGTTTTTCAGTTTACTTTTTGTAAAGTTGATTATACAACTTTAAACAATGCTGCCTGTTGTGCTCTCTTCTAACCCTGAGCTGATATTCTTCATTCATACCCAGCTGATTCGTTACTGTGGCTCTGGATTCTATTCCATGTCACCTAATTCCAGATCAATGCTGCCCATCTGGTATGCATGACCTACTTTGTAGTTCTACATTAGCAGGACTAATTGGAGAAAAATTGAAGGACTCATATTCCATCTGAATATGCACTTCTGTCAGAATAATAAAGGTTTTCCTGGAGTTACATTCTGGAATAAAGATGTTTGAAGCAATGCTGAGATTTACAGTTTGCAAGTAAGATACTTGATTTTCTGATTGGGAGGGGTTTTTTAAGTTAAAAAAAGCAGCTGATATTAAAATGAGATACTATATTAAAGTAAATATAGTCATATATTTTTTTTTTCTTTAATGTAGAATGTATAAGTTCATAGTATAAATTCATTAAGGCAAATTCTGAGATCCTAGTTTGTTCCACACTCCATGCAAAGGAAGTTCATTGTTAAGGAACCTTTTCCTCATAGTTTTATTGTCATTCAATTTATTTTTTTATCATCATTTCCTAAGCAATGATTTTTTACTTTCTTCTCGTTCACAACAGAAAATATGTATATAGCATTCATGAGCAGGACCTGGCAGGACCTAACTAGACATTTTGCCCCTTTTTGATGTAGATTTTCAATTTGAAGTTAGTGTTTGCAGACCAATATAATTTATTTCATATGGGCTACATGATATTTTTTATTAAACTATTTTTAACCAGAATGTAATTTGGTACTAAGCCCTTACATTGTATATGATGTCCATACAGTTAACTTCGATTATGTAAACGTGTTTTAATTTGTTATTTGAATATGCATAATATGAGTTTTTCCACAGCTTTGATCAGAAAACAAGCCAGCCTGAATACTCAAAGTTCATCAAAAGATGAACAAAATCCTTGTTCATCTTTTTTCATATCGAGACAGTATATCTATGTTTTTTACAAATCAAGAATAGTGATTGAGAAACTCATGAGCTAACTTTGATGTATGGTGGGTGTAGGTTTTCCAGTCGTGTTGATTCAGATTGCCTTATTATATTAGATTTGGGTTAACATTCTTGTGAGTTGATGGTAGCTTTTGCACTTTGTATTTGATAGCTGTTCTACCCTTATCTCTTACTGGAACTATGTGAACAGTAGGATTTGGGGCTTTTTTTCTCTTACTTTGTGAGCATTAATTCCTAAATATCCAATAGCTTCACTTGTCTATTATCAGTCACTGTTGATATTTATTGTTGATGAAACTTTCGTATATCTATATATGCATGAACATATGTTTCTATGGCTTATCTACATATACATTATTCATGACATTTTCATGTCTTTTTCTAACTTTGACTTTCTAATGACAGAAAATATTTTAATTTGTTTCAGAATTGCTACCTATTCCTCCAGAAGGCACTGTTCAACAATTGTCAGCAAACAAGTTTAAGCCAGTCCTGCTGTAATGGATATGTAAAGCAAAATACTGAAAACATTTACGAGAGCAGAGAGTTAGGATTTTGCAGACCATCAGTTTTCAATGCTTAGCTTGTAGCACCTGGGGCTTGAATTTCAGTGGTACTTATTGCTGGCAGTTTACAGAGACTTCAAGAATAGAGTAGTGCTACATTTTTTTAAATTATTATTAAATATGAACACATTCACACATGAGAAACCACAAGGGTAGTCTAATATATAGAATATTTATCAGATAAAAATAGATTTGCTATATATATATTAAAAT